>NW_025967507.1:0-25000 GCF_021869965.1 Rhincodon typus
TCTGGATAGGTATATGAATAGGAAGAATTTAGAGGGATATGGGCCAAATACTGGCAGATTGGACTTGGTTAATTTAGGATATCTGGTTGACCTGGATGCATTGGACCGAAGGGTCTGGTTCAGTGCTGTACATCTCAATGACTCTATCGCTCTTTGACTCTCCTCTCTTCTTTTCCTTGACCAATTTCTCCCTTCTAAGCTGTTCAACTGTAAAGTCTTGGCATTCTGGGAAAAAGTCATAAATCTGGAATGTTAAATCTACCTTTCTCACTTGCAAATGGTGCCTGACCTGCTGCGTATTTTTTGCTTGTAATTTAAGAAATAGTGGGATCTTATTGAATGTGCTGTCTAGATCACTAAATAGTGGAAAATTAAGGAAGATGAAATACAGAATGTAGATAACTTAGAGAGGTTTGAAGTAGTAACTACCTCAAGATAATGCACAACACCAATTGTTCTCAGTAGACAACAAATGAAAAAAGTGTTTAGGGGCACAACTGGGACTGTTTGTTGATCAGCATTTTGTATGTCTGATGAGGAATGTTTTCCGTTATGATTCTAGGTGATAAAGCAGAACAAGTGAATGACTTGAAGGTGAAGGTTCAACACTTAAGACATAGTAGTAATGGCCAAATTAGGTTCAGATCAAAAAAGACAGAGTACTGGAAGTTGAAGGTACCAGGATGAAAATTAGTTAATTTTAGTCGTATTATTTTTAAAAAACTGATCAAATCTATTGGCTCAAAAAAAAG
Organism: Rhincodon typus; assembly: GCF_021869965.1. Lineage (NCBI taxonomy): Eukaryota > Metazoa > Chordata > Chondrichthyes > Orectolobiformes > Rhincodontidae > Rhincodon > Rhincodon typus. The sequence continues at coordinate 753 of NW_025967507.1, forward strand.
TTCAAATAATGAGCTAACAGTGGAAAATGTTTTAACACCAGTTGAAAGGAGAGCAAGGTAATATAGTCTGACTGAAGAAAACTCATCTGGGGTTGAGCTTTCAAGAATAAATTGTTTGAAGCAAAAACTAAAGAAAAATAGGAAAATAAAATTTAAAAACAAGGATTGAGAAAGTGACATTGGTAATGTTAAGATTAAGAAAATTAATGAAGCAGTGCAGGTCTGCATATTTCAGAGCAAGTATCTCTAAGAAATAAAAGCATAGTCAAAAAACAGATGAGGTCATCTAAAGGTGAAAGTGGTAATATTTTACTTGAGAATAACAAAGTATTGGTGATGTTTATTAATTATTTTCACTGATATTGGAGAGAAAAGTGAAATTATGATCTGTAGAGACTCAAAAAGGATGGTGATGAGAACACGAGTGGAGAAAAATTGTTCGAAGAAAACTGTATTTGAAAGAAAAGTTATGTTCGGGAGAATTGGTTGGGTGGTGTCACAGATTTAGGATATGGGTTGGGCCATGTAGGACTGAGATGAGGGAAAAGTCTTCACCCAGAAAGTGGTGAACCTGTGGAATTCTGTGCCACAGCAAGTGGTTGAGACCAAAACATTGAATATTTTCAAGGAGTTAGATATAATTTTTAGAGCTAATGGGTGCAAAATGTTTGGGAAGAAAGCGGGTCCAGGTTACAGCCATGATCATATTGAATGGCGGAGCAGATGTGAAACACCAAATGGCCTGCTACCATTCCTATTTTCAATGTTTGTCGTGGAATTTAAGTTAAAGCATTGAAATACATTCCTGAGTTTTCATGGAGGTTATGGAGAGGAGAAGTACTAAACGTAATTTTTTGAAATAATTGTGCCAAGAATGGCCATATTGACATCTTTTTCATGAAAAATGAAGAGGATGACACATTAAACTGTTGGCCAGTTTGATCTTCCTCAGTAAAGAGAAGCTTCTGTCAGATACATTGAAGTGAAAATTTCAAAGCTGTTAGTAGAGTTGAAAGGAATGTGGTCATATTTAAAACATTTCATGGGATGTGAGTATCTCTCTTCAAAAATTGCCCATGGCAAGATGTTGATCAGCGATCATGTGAAACTGCTGCAGTCCGCCTGGTTGTCGACGCAGGCACAGTGCATTTGGGAAGGACAGTTATCTGTCTTTCTCCCTTCCTTTATTCAGAAAGGGAAGGAGACAGAAAGCAAGAAACTACAGGGCGGTTAGCTTAACATAGGTTTAAGTAGCGTCTTGGAAGCTATTATTAAAAACATTGCAGAAGGACATAAGACTCAAGGTAATCGGTCAGAACCAACATGCATTGTGATCGGGAAATCGTGTTTAATCAATCTTTGGAATTGTTTGAGGAAGTGACATGCTGTAGATGGATGGGAGCTGATTGGTCTGTTGCATTTAGATTTACAGATGATATTTACTAAGATTACGCTTCAAGGTTATTGTGGTAAATAAAAGCTCATGTTGTATGGGATAACATTTTGATGTGGGTAGATGATTGGCTGACAGGAAGCAGAGAATAGGCCTAAAGAGGTTACTATTGGTTGACAAGATGTAACAAGTAGTGTGCCACAGGGATCAGTGCTTAGTCCTCAACTTTTAACAATGACTTGGATTAAAAGGCAGAATATATAATTGCTAAATTTGCTGATGACTCAGATAGGTAGGAAAGTAAGTTGTGAAGAGAATATAAGGACAATACAGAAGGATATAAATAGGTGAATTGGCAAATTGTATATAATGTGGGAAAATGTGAAATTGTCCATTTTGGCAGTCAGAATAAGAAAGGAGTAGGCTATACAAATGATGAGGGATTGAAGAGTCCTGAGATGCAGAAGAATGTGGGTTTCTTAATGTATGAATCAGTAAAACGTTAGTATGGAGGTACAGCAATTATTTAGGGAAGCTAATGGAATGTTATCCTTTATTATGAGGGGAATTAAATCCAAAAGTTGAGAGGTGATGCTTCAGTTATATAAGGCATTTGTGAGACCACATCTGGAATACTGTGCACGATGTTGGTCTCCTTTATGTAAGAAAGGATGTAAATGTCTATGAATTAGTTCAAGAGCACTTGCCGGACTAATACTTGGAATGGATTGGTTGTCTTGTGAGACTTTTGAAGTGATCTTGAAGGATGCTTGTGGAATTGATGTTTTGTCTGGTGGGATAATCTGAAATTAGCGGTCCCTGTTTCAAAGATCACAGACAAGGACTTTTTTTTCCTCGTGGAGAATTGGGAGTCTTTGGAATGCTTCTGCAAAACATGGTGTTAAATATAGATTCTTGATAAGCAAGGGGGAAAACATTTATTTAAGGTACATAGTATTATGGAGTAACTGAATCAAGCATGCTGTTATTGAATAGCAGAGCACACTCAAGGGGCTAAGTAGCCTGCTTCTCCTAATTTGCATGTTTATATGAAATTTCAGGTTTATGACACTGCAACAGTGACAGAATGGCAATATTATGCCAACACTGTGTGTGGCTTGAAGGGGAGCTTGCAGGTGGTGCTGTTCCCAACCATCTGCTATCTCTAATTTCCCTTTGATTAGAGATAGTATTAGATCCAAGGAAGAGGAATACAAATTGTCCAGAAAAAAACAACAGACCTGAGGAATGGAGACAGTTTAGAATTTTGCAAAGGAGGACAAAGGGATAGATTTAAGAGAGTGAAAATAGAATATGACAGTAAGCTTGCCCAGTTCATAAAAAATGGGTAAACTGTCCATGGGTATATGAAGAGAAAAAGATTGGTAAAGGCACTTTTGAGTCCCTGATGGTCATAAATGGGAATTTATAATGGGAAACAAAGAAATGGTTAACCAACTAACTACACTATTTGATTCTTTGTTTACAAGTAACATACCAGAAGTGTGGAGAAACACCGGGTTTAGTGAGAGGGAAGTTGTGTTACGGAAATCGGTAGGATTGAGGTGATATATCACTAGGGCCTGATAACCTACATCGCAGAGTACTTAAGAAAGTGGCCCTAGAAATGCATAGGTGGTCATCTTTCAAGATTCTATAGTCTCTGGAACAGTTCCTACAAATTGGAGGATAGTTAATGTAACCCCACTATTTAAGAAGGGGCGTCGAGTCAAAACCTGGAATGAATGACCAATCAGTCTAACATCACTAAATGGGGATAATGCTATAGTCCATTATGAAAGAATTAATAGCTGGGCATTTGGAAAGCATTGGCAGTATCAGACAGAGTCAGTGTGGACTTACGAAAGGGGAGTCATGCTTGACAAATCTACTGGAATGTTTCAAGGATATAAATAGTAGAGTTGATGAAAGAGAGCCAGTGGATGTGGTTTATTGGAATTTCATTAGGCTTTTGACAAAGTCCCACATAAGAGAATATGTAAAGTTAAAGTGTGTGTGATTGGGACTAGTGTATGAGATGGATAGAAAACTGGTTGGCAGACAGGAAGAAAAGATTAGAAATAAATAGGTCTTTTTTTTAAAATGGCAGACAGTGACTAGTAGGGTACCTCAGGGATCAGTGGTAGGACTCCAGTAATTCACAATATGTATTAATGATTTGGATGAGAGAATTAAATGTAATGTCACTACATTTGCAGATAACACAAAGCTGCATGGGAAGGTGATATGTTATGAGGATGTAAAGATTGGTATGTTTTGGACAAGCTGAGTAAGTGAGCAAAAGCTTTGCAGATGCTGTATAATTTGGGTAAATGGTGGAGGCAAAAACAGGAAGGCAGATTGTTATGTGAATGGCTATAAAGTGGCAATGAGTCTTGGGTGTCCTTGTACACCAGTCACTGAGGGTAAGCACGCAGATGCAGCAGGTGGTAAAGAAAGCAAACCTGTATGTTGGCCTTCATAACAAGAAGATTGTGTATAGGAGCAAGAATGTCTTACTGCAATTATACAGGGCCTTAGTGAGATTATACCTGGAATATTATGTGCAGGTTTGGCCTCCCTATCTGAAGAAAGATGTTCTTGTGATAGATGGAGTGCAGCAAAGATTACCAGACTGCCACTGTCCTAGGAATCATTGATGTATAAAGAGAGCTTGAATTGGTTAGGGTTATATACACTGGAGCTCAGAAGAAAGAGGGGGCATCTCATTAAAAACCTCTAAAATTCTAACAGTACTAGACAAGGTAGATGCAGGAAGGATGTACCTGCTGGCTGGGAATTCAGAACCAGTGGTCACAGTCGAAGGATATGGGGTAAACCATTTAGAGCTGAGCTTGATTTATTTATTGTCATGTGTACCAAAATACCGTGAACAGCTTTGTTTACGAGCAGTATAGGCAGATCATAGTAAGCAAAGGATGTACAGATCAAAATTTCATCATCGAAAGAGTGATGTTCCTGTGCAACTAGCTACCACAGAAAGCAGTCAAGGCCAAAACCTTGTATGATTTCAAGACGGAGTTGGATATAGCACTTGGGGCTAAAGGGGCCAAAAGATATCGAGGCGGGGGGAAAGCAGGAATGGGCTATAGAGTTGGATTAACAGCCATGATCATAATCAATGGTGGAGCAGACTTGAAGAGCTGAATGCACTATTCCTGCTCCGATTTTCTTTGCTTCTGCCCTTGTCCTTCTAGGTGGTCGAGGTAGTTGCTTTGGAAGATGCTGTCAAAGGAGTCTTGGTGAGTTGCTGCAATGCATCTTGTAGATAATACACACTGCTACCACTGTACATTGGCAATGGAGGGAATGACTGTTTAATATGGTGATTAGAGTTCAAATCAAGTAGGTTGCTTTGTCTTGTCTTGTGTGGTATTGTGCTACTTGAGTGTTAATGGAACTGTACTCAAGCTGACAAATGGAAAGAGTATTGCATCGAACCCCTGACTTAGGCCTTGTATACCAAAGGCAGGCTTAACTTGTCAATTAAAGAAAACATCTGAAGACGAATAAGACTGAAATTGGTAAAATGCAAAATCAGAGAACCTGGCAAGTTGCAATGAGTGCACGTGGGTATGTACATGTTTGTTAGGGTGGGGGTGGGTGGCTGGGGCATTTTAAGCAGAGAGAGTAGTATATTTCAGGGGAAAGATCATTAAGAAATGTTGTATCCTAAATGGTTAGGGAATGAAGAGTAGACTTATCCTCTGATACAGAAACACACATTTTATTTTAGAAGAGGGAGTGCAGGTAGTAAAAAAGAAATGAGATTATGGATTTTGTATATAGTGGCATTAAATGCGGAAACCCAAAGGTGATGTTGAATAATACACACACTGGTTAGGCCACACTTGAAGTATTTTGTACTGCTCAGGACTTTGCGTCATGGGAAGAATTATGGAGCCCAGGAAAGGTCATTCATTGCAGTGAAGTTGCTAGTATGTTACCAGTTTGAGAGATAAGCATTGAAAAGAAAAACTTGAAACAGTTGTGATTTATTTTGATCACTGTAACAGCAATGTTAGGTTTTTGAAATGGTAAAATGTGAAGATAATTTCTTTGGCTGTGAATCAGTAATAAAGGGACCTGAACTTGGAATTATCACAACTTAAAAAAAAAAAGGAAATGTTGGAAGAATTTTATTCCATATATGGGAATAATATAATGCTGAATGCATCATTTGAATTGAAAATTGGGGCACAAATATAGCACTTTTTTTTAAAAGGCAATGGGATTGGATTTTGGCAGGATCACCTTTTTTAGGTGTCAAACTGTTCCTCAACAAAATGCCTGATTTTGAGGAGTGCCTGTTGTCCTGTTGAGCTTCACATCAGCTATTGAGAAGAGCTGATTGTCAACTTTAGAAATAAATAATTCTATGTAATTTTCCTGTCTCATCCTCCCACAAATTTGCAGGTCAAACTGCCCCAATTTTACCTCACAATATTAGAGGGGTTTCAGGAGGATGTATAAAGTCTTCACTGAAGTCTAACACTGTTGCATTGGAGCCCTAATTGAGAATTTGACCACATCAGCATTGACTTGCACTTCAAAGGAGTGCCAGAAGGTAGTTGCATTGTCAGAAGTGTCTTGTTTCAGGTGACATTTTAAACTGGGAACCTAACTGCATGTTCAGGTTCATGAAAAACTTGCCGGGACATGAGACTGATTCCAGGGATAAAGTATTTTAGTTATTCAAATTAGAAAAATAGGACTGTTTTCATAAGAAGAGGAGGACGAGAAATTTGGTAGAGGTATTCACGATCAAGAGGGACTTGAACAGAGTAGGTCCGAAGAAACTGTTTGGGGGAAAGATCAAGAGCCAGAGGATGCAGATTTGATGTCATTTGCAAAAGAAGCAATTAATGGCAGGAAAATGTATTCGCTCTATGATAAGGATTTGAAATATTCTGCCTGAGTGTATGGTGGAGGTAGGTTCATTCAAGATACTTGAGGTGATTGGGCTAATTCCTAAAAATGACAGTCAAAAGAGTAGGGATTAAGGCACGGAAATGGCTCTTTGTGACTTGCTTCTTCTGAGACACGGTAAGACTCTTTGGGCCAAATGCAGTAACCATTCTAAGCGATTTGCTCAGATGTTAATGCACACCGCTGGAGCAGGTGGGACTTGAACCCAGGCTTTCTGGGTCAGAGTTAGGGACACTAACACTGCACCACAAGAATCTCCTATGACCATTCTATAATTCATTGGTGCAATCAACTCTTGTGAAAAAACATTTATTTCATTGTTGTTTGTGGCATTCTGCTATCTCCAAAGAACTCTCACCTTTTCCTAGTTATACAATGGCAACATCTCAATTTTGTTGACTGTGGAAAAGCTTAGACATCCTTAAGACATGAAAAGTGTAACTTAAATGCAAATTCCTTTTAATATCCTTTAAGAACTACCAACTGCTTCCCTGGGGTACTTTCTGACGAATAACTTAAGATAGTCAATATTGTAATTTGCTGACACTCCTGGTGGATTGTATTAGCCCACTTTCAAAGCTGCTGTAAGTGCAGTGTCCATGACCCTCTGTCATGTCCATCTTCCACAACACCACTGATCTCCCAGAATTGCATTTGTTGAGAAATATCTTTTATATCTATCTCTCTTCTTGATTTGCTTTCTTCAGTTTGACACATTCTATCCAAAGGATTGAGGTCACTCAGTGACAATTTGAGTGACTGCTGCATTATTATCTTCTCCTTTTCAGTCATAAGTGCTCTTCCATCTGACTGCAATGTTTACTTCCACTCTCTCATTTGTTCGTTCTGTTCCTCAGCCCTGTTATTTGTATCGGTGTATGCTTCTCTTGTGCATTACAGTCACCTACAAAATGTAGCATGATTTCCTCTTTTATTCTTGTTTGTTACACCTGAACAATGTGATCTGCCAGAATGATGTAATTTTATTTGTGTTTCAGTTAGCCAGATTTATTTCATTACCACTCCATTACTTAATTCAGTTGCTAAAATTGTCTGATTGTTACTGACATCAAGTCATAGACAACATCCTAACTTAGCGCATGATTTCATTGCACATGTTAGATGTTTATTGTCGTGCTGAGAACCACATTCTTTCTTCATCGAAAGCTGAAGGTGGATTTTGCCCCCCCTGTTCAGCCAGTACTCAACTCTTGTCGTCTTTCATTAGCTTCTAGTCATGGCTAAACAATCCCTCTCACTCATCTGCTTTATTGGAGCTGGGACATCGTGTTGAGGTTGCACAGGATGGTAGTAAGGCCTTTTTCTGGAGTACCGTGTACAGTTCTGGTCACTGTGCTATAGGATGGATATTATTAAATTGGAGAGAATTCAGAAAAGATTTACCAGGGTGTTGTCGGAATTGGAGGGTTTGAGTTATAACAATAGGCTGAGACCTTTTCTCTCTGGAGCGCAGGAGGTTGAGGGGTGATCTTTATTGAGGCTTATAAAATCAGGAGGCAGCTAGATAAAGTGACAAAGATCTTATCCCTAGGGTGGTGGAGTTCAAAACTAGGAACATATTTTTAAAGTGAGAGGAGAAAGATTTTAAAAAGGACGAGGAGCAACTTTTTTACTCAGAGAATGGTTTGTGTGTAGAATGAACTGCCAGAGGAAGTGGTGCATATGGATACAGTTACATTGTTTAAAAGACATGTGGATAAGTACATGAATAGGAAAGGTTTGGAGGGATATTGGCCAAATGCAGGCAAGTGGGACCAGTTTAATTTGGGAACATGGTCGGCGTGGACCAGTTGGACCGAAGGGAATGTTCCATGCTGTATGACTCTATGACTAGATCAGAGAGCAAGCATTTTCAAAACTGCTTTGGTCTTTTTGAGGTACAATTTGCTTTTTATGTATTTGGTGTTTTACCTAAAACAGTGCTTTTGTATTATTGATTTTTTTTCTAATTTATTGTGATATGCAAATAGTTTGATTCTTTGGTTGAAGTTTATGAATATAACAGTGCTTTAAATTATTATTCTTTTTGTTTCAGCCTAATTTCACACAACCTTCAAAAGCATGCAATAAAACCACAAGTTACTTTATAACTTCAGTTAGTGATTTACAAGCATTTGATGGTAAACCAGCTAAACCTGAAAGCCTGTGATGCTATGTTGAGCTTTAGATAAACTTTGGATGCTTATTTGCATTTTGAACACTTAGTCTTGATGTCATAGGATGCGACTTCCTTTCCAAATAGTGAATGTTGCCGTTGTTTTGCAAAAAAAGTTGTTCTTTGTTGAAGTGATTTGGCTATAGAAATATGTGTGACAGCCCAGCCTCCCTTGATAATGGGTCTGATTTTGTGCCATTAAACATTGTGGTTTCAGGAGCTTTTCAACTAATAAAAAACATCTGCAGTTTGTTATTTTTCCTTCAGTTTTGAAGATGAATTCAGGGTCATAGACTAGATAACAGTCTGAAGGACAAAGAGATTATCTGTTTTATATCAAGTTCAGTGAATTGCGGGGGGACCTGTTTTGTGGCAAGTTCATTCCATCACAATCGCTCCCCTTGCTCTTTCATGGTCAAGTTCAGGAAGGGAGCTGGTGAGCGGCTGGAAACTTTCAGGAGTGGGTTAGTGGGCTGATAGGCTAGTTGCCTTGTCTCCAGATTTCTGGATTGTGGGAAAGTTCGAATATGCTGCTATTTTCTATCTGTTATCAGGATGCTTATCATGGAACTCTTGTCTACATACTTGGCTGGATAACTCGTGCTTTGAGTCCTGGCAGACTGTGCTTATATTTTGCTTTAGCAGAAGTGATTAAACAAGAATAGTTAAGAGGAGCTAAGCATTAAAGTGCAAATGTTGGAAGATTTTATGATTTCCTGTACCTAAAGGGCTGTGTAAAGAAAAATATAATAATTACAAAATCATTAAATAACTTACCAACTAAACCATTTTTCTGGCAACACGACGAGGATGGTTCAACCTGAGTTATATGTATTGCAAGTCCTTACTCTTTCTTGGTTGGCGTATAGTAGTGCGGCTTAGATGAGTTTTTAAAGTTTGTATTTCTACCTCCAGTCGTTGGCACAGTTTCCTTTATTTGCACCAGTACAATTTCTCCAAGTTTTTTCTTTCACCATAGTGAAATATGATCGGACTGAAGTAACTACTAATCAGTCCTTTCTTAGCCTTCGCCAGCTGCGAAAATGGGCATATGTCTGGGCTCTTCTTTAGTTGGCTAACTAAAGGTGCATGGAAACTGAGAAACAGATGGCCAAGTTTGCGTTTGCTAAAGCAAGGTCAATGTCAGGAACTCATTGTATAGAGAGTAGCGGAGTTCCCCATTACTAGATAGCAGTTCATTAAAACATTAGTATCGACATAAGTGTGTGCCACAGTCTTTCTCACTCTTATTTAAGAGGGACACGGGTGAATATTTTGAGAATGGAGGGGCATAATGTCAGCTTTGAAAGGCAGTGGAAGAGTGGCCATCAATAGGACCCAATGTACCTGGAATGTGTGTTGATCAAGTCTTGAGTGTAGGAGGTTGATCAGTAAGTTTGTGGGTGCGACAAAAACAGGTAGTGTAGTTAATAGTGAGGAAGGTGACCTTTGATTTACAGGAGCTGGCCAGATGAGCTGATCAATGTCAAATGAAATTCAGTGTATAAATGTGAGATGGAGCTTGTCTGATGGAGAAATTGAAGCCTCATGGGGTTCAGGGTGTACTAGCTAGATGGATAGAGAACTGGCTGGGCAACAGGAGACAGAGAGTTGTAGTGGAAGGGAGTTTCTCAAAATGGAGAACTGTGATCTGTGGTGTTCCACAGGGATCCGTGTTGGGACCACTGTTGTTTGTGATATACATAAATGATCTGGAGGAAGGTGTGGATGGTCTGATTAGCAAGTTTGCAGATGACACTAAGATTGGTGGAGTAGCAGATAGTGAAGGGGACTGTCGGAGAATGCAGCAGAATATAGATAGATTGGAGAGTTGGGCGGAGAAATGGCAGATGGAGTTCAATCCAGGCAAATGCGAGGTGATGCATTTTGGAAGATCCAATTCCAAGAGCGAACTATACGGTAAATGGAAAAGCCCTGGGAAAAATTGATGCACAGAGAGATCTGGGGGTACAGGTCCACCCTGAAGGTGGCAACGCAGGTCGATAGAGTGGTCAAGAAGGCATACGGCATTCTATCATTCATCGGACCGGGTATTGAGTACAAGAGTTGGCAGGTCATGCTATAGTTGTTAAGGACTTTGGTTCGACCACATTTGGAATACTGCGTACAGTTCTGGTCGCCACATTGCCAAAAGAATGTGGATGCTTTGGAGAGGGTGCAGAGGAGGTTCACCAGGATGTTGCCTGGTATGGAGGGCACTAGCTATGAAGAGAGGTTGAGTAGATTAGGATTATTTACATTAGAAAGACGGAGGTTGAGGGGGGACCTGATTGAGGTCTTCAAAATCATGAGATGTATAGACAGGGTGGATAGCAAGAAGCTTTTTCCCAGAGTGGGGGACTCAATTACTAGGGGTCACGATTTCAAGTTGAGAGGGGAAAAGTTTAAGGGAGATATGCGTGGAAAGTTCTTTATGCAGAGGGTGGTGGGTGCCTGGTACACGTTGCCAGTAGAGGTGGGGACGATAGCATCATTTAAGATGTATCTCGACGGATACATGAATGGGCAGGGAGCAGAGGGATACAGATCCTTGGAAAATAGGTGACAGGTTTAGATAGAGGATCTGGATCGGCGCAGGCTTGGAGGGCCGAAGGGCCTGTTTCTGTGCTGTAATTTTCTTTGTTCTTTGTTCGACAGGGCAAACAGGTAAAAGAATATGTGATGAATGGTAGGACTGTGGGAAGCACTGAGTTTCAGAGGGACCTTAATATGTATGTCCACCTGTCCCTTAATGTATCAGGATGGGTGGATAAAGTAGTTAGGGGCAAGTATCCCACATGCCTTCTTATTAGCCAAGGCATAGAGTTTAAGAGCAGGGAGCTTATGCTGGGACTGTATAAAATGTTGGTTTGGCCACAGCAAGAGTATTATGCACAGTTCTGGAATCCACATTAAAGGAGGGATGTAATAGCATTGGAGAGGGTGCAGAAGAGATTTACCAGGATGTTGCCTGGGCAGAAAAAATTCAGTTGGGAAGAGAGATTAGACAGACCGGGGTTGTTTTCATGAGAGTGCAGAAGATTGAGAAGGGACGTGATTGAGATGTATAAAAGTATGAGGGGCATAAATAGGGTAAACAGGAAGAAATCTTTTCCCTTGATGGAGGGATCAATGACCAGGAGGCATAGATTTAGGGTAAGGGTCAGAAGACTTGGCAAAGATGTGAGGAAAAATGTTTTTACCCAGTGGCTGGTGGGAATCTGGAACTCACTGCCTGTAAGGGTAGTAGAGGCAGAAGCCCTCATCACATTTTAAAGAAGTATTTAGATGTGCATGTGCGATGCCAAGGCATGCATGGCTATGGAGCAAGTGCTGGAAGGTGGGATTAGAATTGTTAGATGGCTGTTTTTGACGAGCATGGACATGGTGGGTTGAAGGGCCTTTTCCTGTACTGTGGATCTCCATGACTGTAAGATCCATAACTTAGGTGATATTAGTCTTGGGAATGAGCACAGCTTTTATTGCATGACCCCAGTGAAATGTTCTTTTGCAATACTTCCTGTGCTTCATAAAGCTGAGATTTTAGAATGAAAATAGCAAGTTGCATTGTGTCACTGGTTCATTGACCTTGGTGTTGGCATATTTTTTACTTGCAGTGGTCAGGGATCACATTCGTTTTCAAATAAAGACCGATGAGTGTGTTTTACCGAGTGATAATATAACATATATGCTTATCTTGCTGTTAGCTCTGATTTATGGTGATCTTTTTAAGTTTCTTTGGTCTAAATCAATGCCTGTCATTGCCGACCTAACTTTTTGAAAGTCATCACATACATCATTAGTCCCATTCAAATGTGATAAACTGCAGCATGATGTGTGTAATATCGTATGTAATATTTATGTTAACCTAAATGAAAAATAGCACTGCACAGAATTTGTTATGTGAAGTATCTTCAATTGGCCACAAGTTCTTTATTACAGCAAAGGGCAGTTAATTAAGCTGAGAACAAAACTTGACTAGGTAAACATTTATTTATCTTGGATTTTGTAGATTGAGATTTGACTAAGTTTTCATCATCTATGTACATGACAATTGCATTAATGAAATCCAACAGTTGTTAATGAAATCTTACAGTTGTTTGTGAGCACAGGACTTTTTTTTGGATATATCCATTCACCTTTTTAAAAGAATGATGTTAAACCTGAGCAAAAGTGTAGTATTGGTTCTTCTAGGGGTGATTAAAAAGCTAATTGATTCAAGAATATAAGCTCATAAAGCATATCAATAATGTTAAAGTATGTACAGATTTGAACCAATCAGGAACACGGTGGTAGGGAGAAGAAAATGGGCTCTTGTCTCCCCGAAAACGAACTGAGTTTCGAAGTGAATTCTACTTGGGCTCTGCGTTTTCACTAGACTGGTGTAAAATAATGTCAGTATAAAACTTGAATTAAATTGAATCAGCTTTATTGTCACGTACATTCAGATAAGTACAGTGAAACTTTTACGAGTCACCACTTATGGCACCATGTTAGATAAAAGGTACCTAGGTACAGGTTCTTCACTACAAGTTCTTAGAGGAAAAAAATTAGAAAAATAAAGAAACAAAATTCCAGCAATACAGATCTTAGGAGTAAATTAGAAAATAGGAAAATAGGAAGTTTAGAATAACACTCCTTCCAGCCGAGTCCACTCTGGCACCTAGCCTCTAGTCCGCACCAAGCCTTGACACCAGACCACACTGGACTTCACCTAGAGGCAGTCGAAGCTGGGGGATCGCTATGGAATCGCCTCGAGGCCAGAAGTCCACGCTGGGCCAAAAGACCACTATGAGCCATCAGTAGATCACCACGCTGGGCCCAGAGGCTGGGAGTTGGCAGTGTCACTGACAAGAAAGGAGAGAGCAGAAAAACACGGAATAAAAAGAAAAATAACGGACAGAGCGGATGAGCTCCGACTGAAGCGTCCAATTACGTTTATCCAAAAATTCAATCAGTATAAATTGTGCATTCTTGTCTCCTTTCTCCTGGTTTAATGGTGCTGCAATTTTGCAACAGCAGTGCTTTTCCAGCATTAGTATTAAATCATGGAAGCCTTAAGATAGTAACTTAGGGAACCTGTATTTCCCTGTTGTTTTTTCAATGACAACATCTCAGCCAATAAGAGCTGACCTGTGAACTATTCAGTTTACCTTTCTGTTGTAGTTTAAGCTATTATGATCAATTGAAATTTGACATTCTTGCATTTGTCCTGATGAGTGCAAGACGAAAATCTATGGCAAGATATATTTCTTTTAAGCAATAATTAAATACTGTACTGCCAAGTTGTTTTTTGTTTCATTTTTATTGAATTTTTTTAAAAGTATACTTTACAGAATTGTTTTATTGTAAAGAAAGCTAGCTCTGTAGTTACTGATGTCTCCTGTCACCCTTCATTCCTCTGCTTCAAAACTGAAGCTTGATGCCAGCATTTTGAATGTCTTTGTTCAAGCTTGCGAATTTTAGGAAACAACCCTGTGTGGTTCTTAAGGGCAGTTAGATGTAAAACATTTCTTCTAACTTGTCTTTTAAGCAACACCAAAGAACAAGCAAATGGTAATCAAATCACATCATACGAAGTGCATTTTATGTAGTGTTATACATTTGGTGTTTATTCTATACATAAGCAGCAGGTCTGTTGACTTTAAGTTAGAAGATCAAAAGATTAGAAGTCCAATATTTTGTATTTACTCCTTATGTCTCTTCATGCAGTCTTGCAGATAAGGAAGACCATATTCTGAAGGACTCAGGGGCTCTCGGAGAGCCTCTGTCATAAAGGGAAGTGCAAGGAGAGAAAGAAAGATGTCTATAACTAAATTAAACCACATGCATGAGTTGTACTTCTCATTGAATTGTGAACCAGGATAAATCTACAATTGCAAAATGGACATGAATCCAGTATTTAGCCAATAGCTTTGTTTCTAAAGGGGATGATTATACCTGATCAGACTCTTAGCTTACCTTGAAGGGTTATTATTTCCAAGTTGGCAATAGGATATGTACACAGAAAAATTGGGCAGATTTGCCCTGAAGAGAACCCTGCCACCTCTTCAGTTAAACGGTCAGCAATAAGGTATTGCTCAGTAATAACTTTATCTGCTCACTGGCAATTAAGGCCCCCTCCGATGCCTCTTCCCCTCGATCTCCACCCCACAAGAAGAAAAGTACTTCCCACCAATGGATCCTTTTGACCAGAAGCCCTCAGGACTTACTGATGACCCAGCAATGTGTAGGAGAGTGTTTCATCCATTGGGCTCTTAATGAGCTGATAGGCATGCAATAGATCAAGTTATCTTTTCGGTACGTGTGTCATTAACTAGCATGCTTGCCCTTACACTTCTAAAAAATGTCAGAAAATCTGAGCCATAGAGTTTTGCTGAAGTGCTGTTACACAAGTTCAAACCAACAGCTGTTTATGCTGAGGCCTCCAAATGCAAATGGCTAAAAGATTCTCCAGCATCTGCAGTTCCTACTATCTCTGGCTAAAAGTCAACACTGGTTTGGGTGGTGGTAAGTGCTGAGTGATTGATTTAAGTTGGGTATACCCTGACTTGATTCTAGAATTCCTTCTTTTAAAATACTCAAACAATTTGGATTCAGAAAATTAATTTTCTCAAAATTCAAATGAACATTGAAAGCAAATATGCAGTCAAAACCGATTCTGTATCCATAGAACTATAGGAGCTAAACAATTGTTTAGAACCATGGCAGCTGAAATTCCATATGGACACGTATTATCATTTGGTATACTTGGAATAAATGCTAGATGAAGAATTCTTCAATGAACAGAGATGAACTGAAAAATCCGTAACCAATGAAGCTAGTAAAGTTCCGAGCAGTATTGCCATTTTGGTAGTGTGCAAGCCTGACAGCATTGGGTCCCCTGCTTAAGAAGTACAGCATTCAATTCTAGTCACTGGTATTTCTCTTTTATCTTAAAAGCCCTGTAGACCACGTCGGAAATGTCTGTGAGCAATTACGTGTTGCTGGAGGGCGTGAACTATGAGGACAGATGAGAAACACTTCTGAAAGGAACTTTGTGAAAATGGACTTCTAATGATGTCAAAGTACATACATGGAGTAGCAAAAGTAAATCTGAATAAATACTTCAGTTTTAACCATGATGACAAGGGAACATAGTTCGGCCTAAACTGGGATAAGGCAAATTTAGAACTGTAACCACAGACATATGTCACACATTTTCTGAAGAAGGGTCTAGACCCGAAACGTCAGGCTTCCTGCTCTTCTGATGCTGCTTGGCCTGCTGTATTCATCCAGCTCTACAACTTGTTATCTCCCTTGCACAGAATGAGACCATTCAGCCTTCTAGATCTGTGCTAACACTTTGAAAGAGCAATCCAGTTTGTCCCACTGCTCTGTTTTCCTGAATCTCTGAAAATTTCTGCTTTCAGTGTCAGAGATGTGGTCATATCTCACAGTCTGCAGTCCTTTTTAGTTTTGTTTTATTGATGTATCAACTTAAATTACTTAACAAATCAACTGCTATTAATAAATTATATTACTATTACAGCTATGTTACCAAACTGAGCAAACATTTCTATTTTCTTCAAAATCTTTTGCAAGTTTTTATGTTGCTGAATTCTTAATTCTTTTGAGGGTGACTAACAGTACAGTTTTTGTCCAGAAACAGTTATAATTATTGTGCATTAGCAATCTAGTTTTGAGAGAGAATTTTCCATTTGGCCATGTGTACATTTTTTTCAAATATTCGTTTAGAAATGTTGAACTGTGATTACATTGACCTTAAATTATGAGTCTTTGGGAAGTATTATAAGAAGGACATTTTATCATTAAGTTGTCCTCTTTGCTTAAAAAGCTCCATCTTGTGTTGTAAAGAAATCAGCGGACGCCTCAGCTCAGTGATGCAATTTTTTTAAAGCATGAAAAGAGTTGATGAAATTCCACTATCAGTCCTGAACCAATATGCAAAATATCTTGATGGAAATCAAATAGCTATTATGTTTTCATTTTCATTCCTGCGTATTTGCTTAATGAAGAATAGAAAGATCTGACTGCTTGGCTGTGCCTGTTCGACTTGATAACCAAGCGAGGCTTCCAGCAATCCGCAGAAATGATGCCACTAGTCAAATCAGTCTTAAGTGCTGGCTTAATTTTATCTGGGAAACATGTAGCTGTGAAGCTGTGCAAGGAGAGATGAGCCTATTGCTATTTCATATACATGGGATGGCTCTTTATCAGGCACCAATTGTTTCAGAATATTATCAGGCATTATTTTAATTGCAGTCGAGCTGAAATTAACTGAATTAGAAAAATTACCTTCTCTTGCTTGGAGCCTCCTTATTCATAGATATTGTTGTGTGTTATGTACAGATTACCAGCTGTTTTGTTCTCTTGCTGTAAATATATATGCCTACAGTCACTGTCGGGCAAAAGGCAACAAATTATTAAAATAAAGTTAATATGCAAAAAATGTTCTGAATCCTTTGAAGCTCAAGTTGACTTGCCAGCTTCTAGGAAAATTATATTTGAGTAGATTCAGTATTTAAACTACAAAAGTAAATGTTTTCATTTATTTTTCCTTTCAAAATTGTGAATGGAATAAGAGTTCACCTCATTTCAGAGACTATTTTTGCACTTGAACTGATTGCATTGAATTTGGCAGGGACTCTTCCCATGATTGGATGTGGAGCATTAGTTAGTTGATCTATGACAGCAATGAAGTTAAGGGCCCTAGACTTTCCTGCCTACACAGGAAGAGAAACATGTACTGATGCTAATATTATTCCAAGTGATTACTCTTCCTGGTGAAGTTGAACTAAATGAAATAAGTGACTTTTACAATGTGGTATACTGTACCAATACAACAATGAACTGACTACCTTTTTGGCAGAAGCATTGTGTAACTGTAATTGCAGTAGGATGAATGAATTGGAAATCAAGACCATATTGCTGTTTTATTGCATTCCTTTCTCCTAACCACTTAAAAGCTATTTTTGTTGTTCAGTTAGAATCCTAAAAAGATAGACCAAGACGTGCAGCAGGAGAAGAGATTTAGTTAACTACATATTGTACAAATTAAAGGGTTTATTAACAATGGCATTGGCATTGTAACTGACTAGCTTTGAGAACTGGAAACAATTTAGATTTAACAGCACAGTAAATAAAATTTTGAAAAATTGTTCTTTCAGTTTAAGTTGGCTTCTTTTGGGTATCTAATTAAAATGGGGTGAATGGCCTTGATCTGGATGCAGTGAACTGCAGATCATTGATAAAGTTTTGATCTAAGTGTTGAGTTTTAATTTAACGTGCCAATTAACTTCCATTTTTGTAGATGCCACTAATACAGTGTTTACCATTATTAAGTTGCATTATTATTTGTATCATACACTGAATTGAACTGAATTAGTTTCATTCTTACATGTGCTTACATGAGTACAGTGAAAAGTTTACAAGTTGCTATTTACGTGCCATCTTAGGTACAAAGGTACCCTGGTACAGATTCTTGAGTACAAATTCTCAGGAAAAACAAAATTAGAGAAAACGAAAATAAAAAAGTCCAGCATTACAAACCTTCAAAAGTACACAATATAATAGTAATAAATTTAGAAAAATGTGAAATAGAGAAATAAAGACTTCAAAATAACAGTCCTTCAACAATAATATAAAAGAATGAGAAGAGTTTAAGACAATGTCCACTTAGTCCAGTTCATGGCTGTGGACTCGAGGACCCGACCCAACCTGTTGAAATGCCGGGCCTGGACCCACCCTGTCTTCAGCCACTGGTGCACCAATGTCATTGTCATATCTGAGTAAGCTAATCCTATGATTCTTTTTTAAATTAGTGAAAATCTTTGCATTCGGGATATTCACAAGGATACAAATATAAAAGAGAATGACTTTTTAAAATACTGTATGAGAAGAGAGTGCTGATTGATTGATTGATTGATTGATTGATTGATTGATTGGTAAAGGCGTTGCCATGGAGAAAGCACCAGATAGATGATGACTGACTGAAAAGAACAAACAAAGAACAAGAAACAATACAGCACAGGAACAGACCCTTCGCCCACCACCACCACCCCCCCCCCCCCCCACCCCCACCCCCAAGCCTGTGCCGACACAGTTTGCCCTTCCACATTAAAACTCTCTTCACTTACATTGCCATTCAAAATCTTATAAACTTCTATCAGGTCGCCCCTCAACCTCCTGCACTCCATTGAAAACAAACTATCTTTCTTTCATAGTTAAAATCCGCCATACCAGGCAACATCCTGGTAATCCTTTTCTGTACCCTCTCCAAAGCATCCACTTCCTTCTGGTATTATGGTGACCTGAACTACATGCAATATTCTAAGTGTGGCCTAACTAAAGTTCTCGAAAGCTGTAGTATAACTTGCCCATCCTTATACTCAATGCCCCTTCCAATGAAGGCAAGCATGCCATCAGCCTTTTTTCCCTACTTTATCTCCTTGCACTGCCACCTTCAGTGATCCATGAATTTGCACATCCAGATCCCTCTGCATATCATTACTCCTAAGGGTTCTGCTATTTACTGTATATTTTCCATCTGTACTTAACCTTCCGAAATGCATCACCTTGCATTTGTCCGGATTAAACTCCATCTGCTATTTTTCTGCCCATGCCTCCAACTGATCTATATCCTGCTGTAACCTCTGACAATCCTCCTCACGATCTACAACTCCCCCAATTTTTGTATCACCCGCAAACTCACTAATTAGACCGGCCACGCTTTCTTCCAAATTAATTATTGTGGTCCATGCATAGCAGAGGTCCCAGCACTGTTCCCTGTGGAACACCACTAAGTCACAATTCTTCATTCCGAAAAGCATCCTTCCACCACTATCCTCTGTCTCCTACGACTTATCCAGTTCTTTATCCATTTTGCTAGGTCACCCCAATTCACCCTTTGTACCAGACCACTGTGAGGGACTTTGTGAAAGAGTTTACATGTAGACAACAGCTTTAACCAAGTGTTTTCTTACAGTAACACTCCAGTTCTGGGTTACCAAATCAACTAAAATATTTATTTGTGAGACCTTTGAGAATTTATCAGTGGACTTGATCTTTTTAATTCTTCTATAAACGGAGAACAGCTACAAAATCTGGGACAAGTGCATAACTGCAAGAATGACTTGCATTTATATAGTTTATACAGTAGATGTCCCAATATCAGACACATTTTGCCTTTGACCTGCATGAGTTATTAAGATAGGTGTCCAAAAGCCAGATCAAGGAAGTGGGTTTTCAAGAGCATCTTAAAGGAGGAGAGAGTTGTGACTCAGTTGCTAGTGGTTTTGCCTCTGAATCAGAAGGTTGTGTGTACAAATCCTGTCCCAGGGACCTGAGCACAATAAAATCCAAGCTGCTCCTCCAGTGCTGTGTGGAGTGATGGCTGCACTTTTGGGGCTGCACAGTGGCTCAGTGTTTAGCACTGCATCCACAAAGCACCAGGGACCCGGGTTTGCTTCCAGCCTTGGGTAACTGTGTGTGTGGAGTTTGCACATACTTCCCGTGTCTGCGTGGGTTTCCTCTGGGTGCCCTGGTTTCCTCCCACAGTGCAAAGATATGCAGGCTAGGTGGATTGACCATAGGGAATATGGGGGCTGTAAGGATAGGGTTGGGGGGGGGGGGGGGGGTGAGTCTGAGTGGGATGACCTTTTGGAGGGTCAGTGTGGACTTGATGGGCCAAAAGGCCTGCTTCCGGACTGTAGGGAATCTGTGATTCTAAGGATTATATGATTCCGGAGAGAAAGCGAGAGGTGGAGAACTCTTTGGAGAGAAATCCACAGCATTGAGATCTTGACCACTGAAGGTGCAGCCATCAATGGAGGGGCTGAGGAAATTGGGATTGCACAAGATGCCACAACTGAAGGATTGCAGAATGCTCCAGAGTTCTAGGACTGAAGGAGGTTGCATATATGGAGCTATACAAGGCGGTGGAGTGATTTAAAGAATGAGGATGAACGTTTTCTTTTTAAAATTGAGGCATTGCTTGATCAGGAGCTAATGTTGGTCTGTGACTGTGATGGTCACGAGAGAAGGGAACTCGATGTGAATTAGGAGATGGGTAGCACAGCTTTGGACAGACTGAAATGTACAGAATGGAAGGCGGCTGATCAGAAAGAGAGCATTATTCAACTTTGAAGGTTTCATTAACAGCAGATGAAGCAGGGGCTGATACAGTTTCATTATTATGGCTGAAGGTGATCTTAGTGATAGATGTGGGGTCAGACTTGGAGATTGCAGATGGATCTAGTTCAGCCTCAGAAAGATGCCTATAAATTGATAAGTATGAAATGGAGTTTGTGGTACGGTCTAATATCAATGGATTTGGTCTTAGCTGCATTTAGTTGAAGTGTATTTTTACTTAATCAGGTAGGATCACTGTCAAAGTCAGTGAAGCGTTCAGGAGAGTTGGTGATGGTCTAAAGCTAGTTGGCATTAGCAGGTAAATGGAATCTGACAAGTTTATATTCAATGATGGAATTTTAGTTTTCAGGTGTTGGCCTAGTGGTGTTTTTGCTGCACTATTCATCCAAAGACCCAGGTAATTTTCCTGGGATCAGATTTGCATCCTGCCACGTCAGATGATGGAATTTGAGTTCAATAACAAATCCGGATTTAAGAGTCTAATGGTGATCATGAAACCATTGTAACTTCATGGCAAAAACACATCTGGCTCATTTAATGTCCTTTATGGAGGAAAATTGCCATCTTTACCTGGTCTGGCCTAAATGTGACTCCAGACCCACAGCAATGTGGCTGACTCTTAACTGCCCTCTGGGCAATTGGAGATGGGCAGTAAATGCTGACCTAGCCAGCGATGCCCTCAGCCCGTGAATGAATAAAACAAACGAACAATGAAATATCTTACTGATGTTGTGTTTTGTGCAATTATGTTTGTTATTATTCTTTGTAATCTGTCATGAAAATGAAAAGTTAAAAAAAATTGATAGGCGTCACCTCAGAGACTCGATGCACACCTTCCTGTTACATCATAACTGGCGGAATGAACAGTTATTCACTTCTTGACAAAAGATTATGCCAACACTGCAGATGTTAAGAATGAGGAATCTTGTTTTTGATATTTTTGTAAACAAAAAAGTTTGTATACAGTTGCATTTTGAGAGAATGCCATGATGGTTAAATGGCTGCTTTAACGTAGGTAACTACCAATGCATTGAATTACCACTATTACACTAAAAACATATCAAAAGCAAAAGCAAAACTATTTTGAATAACTAACTCTGTAATGGTGGCTAATAGAGTATGAGTTTCCAAGAAATGTAAAGTCATCGGTCACACATTGAACTGCGTATCTGTTGAAAAGCTTGGTGAAATTTGTAAGCACATTAGATTGCTTTCATAGCACGTTGTTTCAGTAAACTGCAGGTGGAAATTCATTTCTCAAATAATTTAGTTTAAGCATGCTTCTGTTTTCACTTGCTATATGTTTTGAATGCATTTAAGCATTAATACTGTAGTTGGTAGGATCACATAAAGCATTATTGGGCCCTACTTATCTTTGCTAAAAATGCTCTGTATTCCGGAATGCTTCTGGAATGCACGATAATCTTCGGTTTGTTTTATCCATTGTTGGCTCTTTAAATCCTTTTTCAGGCTGTCTCTACCTTAGCCTTCAATAACATGTGAGGGATACTTTTGTCTATTTGTCTACTCAGCAGCCTCCTCAAATCGCCACTTTCTCTTGCCCACCAAATAAAATTCTTCCAAAGACCAGAATTTCAAGAGAGTCAGGGAATAGAGGCGAGTGTAGTGGCCATCACTAAGTAGAATAAGCTTGGGGAAGCTTACAGGTCTGAAGGTGGATAAATCACCCAGAGTTCTGAAAGAGACAGCTGAAAAGATTGTGGAGGCATTGATGACGATCTTTCAGAAATTGCTGGAGTCACTTAGATCCTGGAGGACTGTAAAATAGCTCATGTAACACCCTTGTTTAAGAAGGGAGGCAGGAGGAAGATGGAAATTTATAGGCCAGTTAGCCTGACCTTGGTCACTGGTAAAATTTTAGAGTCCGTTATTAAGGATGAGATTGTGGGGTATTGGAAGTGCATGGTAAAATAGGGCTGCTTCAATGGGAGGTTATGCCTGAAAAATCTGTTAGAATTCTTTGAGAGTGTAATGAGCAAGTTAGACAAAGGAGAGCCAGTAGACATGACTACTTGGATTTCTAGCCTTCTATAAAGTGCCACCTAGGAGACTGCTAAATAAGGTAAGAGCCTGTGGTGTTAAGAGCAAGATATTGGCATGGATAAAGGATTGGCTGACTAGCAGATGGCATCTAGTGACGAGTGGAGTTCCGCATGGGTCAGTGTTGGAACCACAACTATTCATGTTATAAATTAACGATCTGGGCAAAAGAACTGAGGGCATTGTTGCTAAGTTTGAAGATCACACAAAGATAGATAGAGGGACAGGTAGTATTGAGGAGATGGGTGGCTACAGAAGGATTTGGACAATGGGCAAAGAAGTGACAGATGGAGTGCAACGTGGGAAAGTGTGAAATTATTCACTTTTTGTTAGGAAGAATGGAGACTTAGATTATTTTCTAAATGGGAAAAGACTTCAGAAATGAAGGACCTTTGGAGTCTTATTGCATGATTATCTTAACGTTAACATGCACATTCAGTTGGCAGATGGAAAGTAAATGCAATATTAGTATGTATTTCGAGAGAATTCGAATACAAGAGCAGGGATGTACCGCTGAGCGCTTATAAGGTTCTGATCAGACCGAATTTGGAATATTGCAGGCAGTCTTGGGTCTCATATCTAAGGAAAGATGTGCTGGCTTTGGATGGGGTCCAGAGAAGCTTTACAAGAATTATCCTGGGGATGAAGGGATTGCCATATGAGGAGTGGTTGAGGACTCTGGGCCTGTACTCGATGGAGTTTGGAAGGAAGAGGGGGGGATCTTGTTGAAACTTACAGACTACTGAGATTCCTGAATAAAGTGGATGTGGAGAAAATGTTTCCACTTGTAGGACAAACTAGGACCTGAGGGCATAGCCTCAGAGTTCAGGCACAACGCATTAGAATTGAGATAAGGAGGAATTTTTTTTCAGCAGAGGTTGTTGAATCTGTGGAACTTATTGTCATTGAAGGCTGTGAGTATATTTAAGACCAATATAGATAGGTTCTTGATTAGTAAGGGGATTAAAGGTTATTGGTAGAAGCAAGAGAATGGGGTTGTGAAACCTATCATTGAATGGCAGAGCAGACTCAATGGGCTGAATAGCCTAATTCTGCTCCTAAATCTCATGGTCCAATGGTTCCCCCACCATTGCGCTGAACCTGCATCCTCCCGTAGTTTCACCCCTATTTTCCTTTCATCCCTCTCTTGAGTGCATCCTTTCCTTGAGCCTCTATTCTCTTGACTCTCTTTCCCACTAAACTAAAGATACCACAGCTTACCTTCCAGTCTGCTGTGCAGACTAAATAACATGCTGTCCCCTTCACTTTCATCTTGCCCTTTATCCAAAAAGCCCACTTTCAACCTGTTGTGTTCTTGAAAATTAGTAATCCTTTCCAGCCACACTCACTTCCAATTCCTCGAGCAGGTTATCATTTTCTCAGTTTATGCTGTTTCAACCTGCCTGCTTTGCCATACTGTTAGATGCTGTCAACTTCCGCTTTGGCTCAAGATCAGTATTAGTCATTGTATTTCATGCATGTAAACACCAGATATTAGGAGCAGACGTACCCTAT
>NW_025967508.1:0-25000 GCF_021869965.1 Rhincodon typus
CACTCCTTCTGTGGCCGAAGAGGATTTGAAAATTAATGTCAAAGCCCTACAATTTCCTCCCTTGTATCCCAGAGCAGCCTGGGATGCATCTCTTTTGGACCTTGGCATTTATCCACATTTAAACTTGTTGAAACTGCTAATATCTCCTCCCATTCTGCCAATTTGTTCAAGTATATCACAGGTCCCTCCCTGATTCATAGCCTTTCACCAAGTGAAGTAGCTTCAGAGGAGAATGTTTTTGGTGAATGAGCAGTTGATCCTCTTTTTTTGGAGTGTTGGATTAGTGGCCAATGAAGGCTTCAGTGGATAACCAGGATGGTATAAGGATTGAATCAGGCAGATCAGTCACCATAAGACAGAGCATGAGACATAAATCTATAGTACTGTACAAAGCAAGTGTGTGGAATGGGAATTACAATCCTTAAGGATAGATGTAATATTATAGGAATGGAAGGTAGAAGGCTAAATCAGGACTTTGACCGAGATCAAACCATCAGGATTTACTTATAGAAGAAATAAAACAAACACAGGAAAGTGGTTGGAGCAGCAAAGTAAGAGGCAGCATTACAGTAATAGAAATAATTAATACAAGTGCTTTACAGCACAGACTGTACCTTGAGGTCAAAGATAGTTAAGTGAAAAGAGGATAATTATTGATTTTAATGGATTTACTAGATAGCTGGAGAAGGCAAAAAGATAATTGCAGACAAGAAAGCCCTGAAATCACCTTGAACTAATCACAGGAAATTCAACTATTTAAATCCTGACTGATAAAAATAATAGGAAAAGGTGAGGAAGGAATAACTGTTTCTAGAACAATGCAAGGTTCCTTCTTATGCCACCACCATAACTGCCTATTTTCAACTCGTTAAAGTAACCTAACCTCCAGCACACCAGTTGGTCACACTGTTGAAGCCTCACTGATGTGTCTAGGTTTGACTAGTCCAACACATCCCTAGTTGATCTCCCACATTCTACTCCCTTTAAACTCACGGTCATCTTACACTGAGCTGTTTGTGCTCTTGCTCATACCAAGTCCTGTTCCCCATCACTGCTGTGCTCAAAGACAAACATTAATGTTTGGTCAAAAAAATACCATAATTTTATAACTCTCAGCCCAATTCTCGAATTTCTCCATGGCCCGCCTATCCTGGTCTTTGTTATCTCTTCTTGCGCATTGCCAATTATGATTGCATCACCATTGATAGCCATTGGGCAGCGCAATGGATCTGTGGTTAACACTCCTGTCTCACAGCGCCAGGGATCCAGGTTCAATTCTACCATCAGGCGATTGAGTGTCTAGAGTTTGCGCATTCTCCCCCTGTCTGTGTGGGTTTCCTCCGGGTGCTCCAGTTT
Source organism: Rhincodon typus (assembly GCF_021869965.1). Classification (NCBI taxonomy): domain Eukaryota; kingdom Metazoa; phylum Chordata; class Chondrichthyes; order Orectolobiformes; family Rhincodontidae; genus Rhincodon; species Rhincodon typus. The sequence goes on from NW_025967508.1 coordinate 1,357, forward strand.
CCTCCTCCCACAGTCCAAAGGTGTGCAGGTTAGGTGGATTGACCATACTAATTTTCCCATAGAGGGTTGAGGTCGGTTGGCTCGCTGAGCTGGTTTGTTGTTCTGCAGACGTTTCATTACCCTGCTTGGTAACATCCTCAGTGCAGCCTCTGATGAAGCGTCGGTGTGTTTTCCTGCCTGGTTTTTAAACTCTGGGGTCCGTTGCGATGGATTGCCTCACTTCTGGGTTTCCTCCGTAGTGGAATGTATACGGGGTCTAGTTCAATGTGTTTATTAATAGCATGCTTCGTGGAGTGCCATGCTTCCAGGAATTCTCGTGCTTGCCTCTGCCTAACCTGTCCCAGAACCTTGGTGTTGTCCCAGTTGAAGTCGTGGTTCTCCTTGTCCATGTGGATTGAGATGAGTGAGTATTGGTCGTGTCTTTTTGTAGCCAGTTGGTGTTCATGTACTCTTGCTGTTAGTTTCTTTCCTGTTTGTCCGATGTGTTTCTCGCAGTCTCTGCAGGGGATCTTGTAGATGACACTGGTCCTGTCCATGGCGGGGAGTGGGTCTTTAGTTCGGGTGAGCACTTGTCGTAGGGTTGATGTGGTCTTGTGTGCCACTCTGATGCCCAGTGGTCATAGAAGTCTTGTGAGGAGTTCTGACGTGTTCCTGATGTAGGGTAGTGTGATGAGTGTGTCGGGGCGTGTAGTATCTTTCTGATGCTGTTCCCATAGGCATCTCCTGACCCAGAAAGACACGACCAATACTCACTCATCTCAATCCACATGGACAAGGAGAACCACGACTTCGACTGGGACAACACCAAGACGCTGCACTGATGATGTTACCAAGCACGGTAACGAAACATCTGCGGAACATCAAACCAGCTCGGCGAGCCAACCAATCTCAACACCCACAACCCGAGCTACAGATCTACTCCAAAACCTTATTGCCCATAGAGTCTTTGGATGTGCAGGTTAGGTGGATTGGCCATGGGAAAAGCAGGGTTACAGTGATAAGGTTGGGGGGTGGGGCTGGTTGCTCTTCAGAGGGTTGATGTGGACTCAATGGATCAAATAGAATCCCTACAGTATGGAAGCAGGCTATGTCTTCAGTTGTCTATGTCCCAAGCTCTGACAGTGCCTCACTATACCTCACTCACTAATTGTCTTTCTTTAAAGGTGCTCCTAAAACCTTCCTCAAAAATCCAAGATTTTTGGATCAATCCTGTGAAATGCCTCGGGGCATTTCATTAAGTTGAAAGGGGCAATTTAAAAGTTGTTGTTGTACACAAACAGCTAAATTAGCTATGATTAAAACAAACGAGAAATGAGTGTGCTTCATTTGGTTTTTCTTCACTAGATTTAAACCTCCCATGGAAAGAGTAGGGCAGTGGAATTACTTTTGAACTGTTCCAATAAAGACAATGTGGGTCACTTGCTAGCCTTCTGTTCTGCAAACCTTCAAATAATATCAGGTTCAGTTTACAAATCTTCCAGAGATACAAATCCAATTTGACTAGGCCAACTACGTAGAATACAAGCAAGCCCCACATGTGTAGCCTTGTGCATCATACTTGTTTTCAGACAACAAAGAAATTATTCAACCACGTACATACCAGCTTGCTCCTCTAATGCAAAAATGGTTTGTATTAAATGTGAGGGTTTAGCTGAACATACAAAGCAGTGGACTCCCATAACAAAGCAGAAGACAAATGCATTCATCATTCAAAATGAGTAGCTTTGATTTGCAAATTAACAGGCTAATCCTCATAATAGAGCAAATAATCTAATCTGAAATCATGCTTTCTCTTTCCACCTGACCGTCAAAATCCGCTGAAAGCAGGTTCAATCTGTGACACTTTGAAAGGTCTTGTTTCCAAATTAAACAAATAACAAATGAGAAGCTGCAGGCAGTGATGTAAACACATACCCTATAAGGCAAACGTGGCTAACTTAAGAGTGTGTTTAGCCAATGTAGTCGTGGATTCAATTCCTTTACTGTCTCGTGACAGAAGCAGAAATAGGAAACAGCACTGACCTCTACATCGCCGAGGCCGGACGCCAACTCTCCGACACCACCTCCTACTGCCCCCTTGATCAAGACCCCACCTCTGAGCACCAAACCATCCACAACCTCATCACCTCAGGTGACCTCCCACCCACGGCCTCCAACCTCATCGTTCCCCAACCTCGCACTGCCCGCTTCTATCTCCTTCCCAAAATCCACAAACCTGAATGCCCTGGTCGACCCATTGTCTCCGCCTGCTCCTGCCCCACCGAACTGATCTCCAACTATCTCGACTCCATTTTCTCCCCCTTGGTCCAGGAACTCCCTACCTATGTCCGTGACACCACCCACGCCCTCCACCTCCTCCAGAACTTCCAATTCCCCGGTCCCCAACACCTCATCTTTACCATGGACGTCCAGTCCCTCTACACCTGCATTCCCCATGCAGATGGCCTTAAGGCCCTCCGCTTCTTCCTGTCCCGCAGGCCCGACCAGTCCCCCTCCACTGACACCCTCATCCGCTTAGCCGAACTCGTCCTCACACTCAACAACTTCTCTTTCAATTCCTCCCACTTCCTACAGACAAAGGGGGTAGCCATGGGTACCCGCATGGGCCCAAGCTACGCCTGCCTCTTTGTAGGTTACGTGGAACAATCCCTCTTCCGTACCTACACCGGCCCTAAACCCCACCTCTTCCTCCGTTACATTGATGACTGTATTGGCGCCGCCTCGTGCTCCCACGAGGAGCTCGAACAGTTCATACACTTCACTAACACCTTCCACCCCAACCTTAAATTTACCTGGACCATCTCTAACACCTCTCTCCCCCTCCTGGACCTCTCCGTCTCCATATCGGGCAACCACCTGGAAACCGATATTCATTTCAAGCCCACCGACTCCCACAGCTACCTAGAATACTCCTCCTCCCACCCACCTTCCTGCAAAAATGCTATCCCCTATTCCCAATTCCTTCGCCTCCGCCGCATCTGCTCCCAGGATGAGGCATTCCACTCCCGTACATCTCAGTTGTCCTCGTTTTTCAAAGGACCGTAACTTCCCCTCCTCGGTGGTCGAGAACGCCCTCAACCGTGTCTCCCACATCTCCCGCACCTCATCCCTCACACCCCGTCCACGCAATAAAAACCAAAAAAGAATCCCCCTCGTCCTCACGTACCACCCCACCAACCTCCGGATCCAACGCATCATCCTCCGACACTTCCGCCATCTGCAATCCGACCCCACCACCAAAGACATCTTTCCCTCCCCACCCTTATCTGCTTTCCGGAGGGACAACTCTCTCCGTGACTCCCTTGTCCGCTCCACACTCCCCTCCAGCTCCACCACACCCGGCACTTTTCCCTGCAACCGCAGGAAGTGCTACACCTGCCCCCATACCTCCTCCCTCACCCCCATCCCAGGCCCCAAGAAGACTTTCCACATCAAGCAGATGTTCACCTGCACATCTGCCAATGTGGTATACTGCATCCGCTGTACCAGGTGTGGCTTCCTCTACATCGGGGAAACCAAGCGGAGACTCGGGGACCGCTTTGCAGAACACCTACGCTCGGTTCGCAACAAACTGCACCTCCCAGTCGCGAACCATTTCAACTCCCCCTCCCATTCCTCAGACGACATGTCCATCCTGGGCCTCCTGCAGTGCCGCAACGATGCCACCCGAAGGTTGCAGGAACAGCAACTCATATTCCGCTTGGGAACCCTGCAGCCCAATGGTATCAATGTGGATTTCACAAGTTTCAAAATCTCCCCTCCCCCTACCGCATCCCAAAACCAGTCCAGCTCGTCCCTGCCTCCCTAACCTGTTCTTCCTCCCACCTATCCCCTCCTCCCACCTCAAGCCGCACCTCCATCTCCTACCGACCAACCTCATCCCGCCCCCTTGACCTGTCCGTCCTCCCTGGACTGACCTATCCCCTTCCTAACTCCCTACCTACACTCACCTTTCCTGGCCCCATCCCCGCCTCTTCGACCTGTTTGTTTCCTCTCCACCTATCCTCTCCTCTATCCCTCTTCTATCCGCCTCCCACTCTCTCCCTATTTATTTCAAAACCCCCTTCCCCTCCCCCTTTTCTGATGAAGGGTCTAGGCCCGAAACGTCAGCCTCTCTGCTCCTATGATGCTGCTTGGCCTGCTGTGTTCATCCAGCCCTGCACCTTGTTGTCATAGGAAACAGATTGCAATTTTATATTAACTCTGTCCAATCATAAATTTATGTATAATAAGCCAGTTTTATACAATTCAAGTGAGTTTTAATTCACCTTCCGAAAACATTTAGAACATCGTAGACTCAAACTTAGAGTCAGATTTTACAGCATGGAAAGAAGCCCTTCAGCCCATCATTTCCATGTCAGTCAAACATCTATCTGTTCTAATAGATTTTTCAGCACTCAACCCTTAGCCTTATATGCTATGGTGTTCCATTGTCATGTAAATAGTTCATAAAGTGTCCGAGTTCAAGATACCACCACACATTGGTTGAAAATTTTCTTCAAATCCCTTCTAAACCTCCTGTTCCTTACCTTGAAACTGTGTTCTGGTTTTTGACTCCTCTAGTAAGGGAAAAGGATTCTATCTATCCCATACCCCTCAATCAAACCCCCTTCAACTTTCTCTGTTCTAAAGAAAACCATCCCAGTCTATCTAGTCTCTCTTCATAGCTGAATAGCTCCAGTCCAAGCAACATCCTGGTGATTTTCTGCACCCTTGCTAAGGTAATCACATCCTTCTTATAGCGTGGTGACCAGAACTGTACACAGTCCTCCAGCTGTGGCCTAACTAACAATATATACGGTTCCATCGTAACTCCCTTGTTCTTATAATCAGTGCATTAATTAATAAAGGCAAGCATCCCATATGGCTTCTTATCCACTTTAGCCATCTATCCTGTTGTCTTCAAGGATCTGTGGACATAGAGACATCCTGTTTCCTGGGGTCCTCCATTCAATATGTACTCTGTTGCCTTGTTAGTGCTCCAAAACTGCATCAACTCAAACTTTCCAGGATTAAAATTCTATTTGCCACTTTCAGCCCATCTGACAAGGCCCTCTAGATCACATTGTCGTGTAAGGCTTTCCTCCTTGCTACTTACCAAACCACCATTTTTTATGTCATTTGTGAACTTACTGATCATACTCTTCCAAACTTCCAAAACTATGGAGAGAGAGAGAGAGAGAGAGAGAGAGAGATCCCATCTTATGAGGCAAGGTTGAAATTGTACTCCCCAAAGTTTAGAAGGATGAGAGGAGATGTTATTGAAACAAGATTCTAAGAGGGTTTGATAAATTGCAGATATATTGTTTCCTCTTGTGGGAATTTCTAGGACCAGAGGGCATAACCTTAAAGTAACGGTTGCCCAGGTTAAACAAATGAGAAATTTCTTATCTCACAGGGTAGTGAACCTGTGGAATTCGGAAGGTTGTAGAAGGTTGGCTGTGAAGTATATTCAAGGCTGAGACAAACAGATCTTTAATCAGTAAGGAAATCAAGGGTTAAGGTGAAAAGGCAAGTAAATGGAAAAAGGGGTTATCACTGCAGTGATGATCTCATTGAATGGCAGAACAGACTCTGGGGTCAATAGCCTATTGCTGCTCCTACATCTACGGTCAAAACACAAAAGTGACAATAGGTATGCAGTCACTACTTTTTACTGCTTCTCTCATGCATAGAACATTGGTATAATTAAATCTGATCATTTCGCAGAATCTTTAAATAATTAAAGAAATGTAAATATTCTGTAAAACAAGCTTATGCAGTGCCATCTGAAAAATCTTAAAACAGCACAAAATTCAAAAATCCTCAGACAACACCTTCCAAACCTGTGACTGTTTCCATCTAGAAGGACAACAACAGCAGATACATGGGAACACCACCACCTTCAAGGTCCCCTCCAAGCCACTCACCACCCTGACTTCGAAATATATCGCTGTTCCTTCGCTGTCGCTGGGTCAAAATCCTGGATTCCCTCCCTAATGGGTCAACCTACAGCGCGTGGACTGCAGTGTTTCAAGAAGGGCAACTAGGGATGGGTGACAAATGCTGGCCAGCCCATGAGGCCCACATCTTAAGTAATTTTTTTAAAAACATCTTGCTTTGCTTCGAGCGGTTTTGAAAAACAAAAATATTTTGTTAGTCTGAGAAAAAAAATTGGTGAACTTACATTTTATTGAGGCAACCTGGGAGAATGTACAGACACCATATGCTCACACAATAGGATGTACCTTCAACCAAAATGGCCCAAGTCCTGGGCAAAAAAAAAATCAAAGCTTTTGGTGCAGACCAAAACTTTCAATTAAAAATTAAACAAAGGCACAAAAAATGCATTGGATATATTTATTACTGTGCAATAATTTCAATTTTAAAAAAATATTGATATTCTCCTTTTACATGTTTGTAAATTTACAGAGACAAAATATATTTTAAGAACGCATTTGAAATGGACTTGTAGGGAAAATATGATGCACCACCTGGTGGTCAGCAACTGAAATTAAATGGCAAAAATAAAATCTGCTCCCTTGACCACAAACTCCTTAGATTACTGTAAAGATTATAACGAGGTCAGCCAAGTGGACATAGACTGAGCTCCCTGATTGAGGCTGTTAACATGGTCTGATGAAGGAACACTGGCTGACAGATATAAACAGGAGTGTCAGAGGTTCTGTTCACTCAGAGCTGGCTCTGAGGGAGCAGGATCAGTGGCAAGGACTCTCCACATGTAAATAAAGAGTGACTTGGTGACAGGATACTAAGTCCAAGTGACAGGATAATTATTCCTTTTTAAGCCATTGCAGTACTTGGGGTACAAGAACACCCACAGTACTGTCAGGAAGAAAGGGAGTCCCATGACTTTGGCCTGCCAACAGTGAAGGAAGGACAATACATTTCCAAGTGAAGACGGTAAGAGACTTGGAGGGGAATATGTGGGTGATTGTGTTCCCAAGTGTGTGCTGCCCTCTTCCATCTAGTTGGTAGAAGTCACAGATTTGGAGGGTGATGTTGAAGGAACCTTGATGCATTGCTGTTTGTTTTAAGTTTTTAATGTTACTTTAATGCTTCAATTCTCATGATCCAAGGGTGTTCAAGGGGGAGATGGTAATGTGGCAATGTTAAATCTTTCAGCTGCATGTTAAACGAACTTGTAGGGAAAATATGATGCATCACCACCTAGTGGTCAGAGACTGAAATTAAAATGACAAAAGGAACCGGCTCCTTGAAACATAAAACATTACAGATTAGAAAGCCTTCGTTCAGCTGATCACAATTTATTCATTCTGAAGAGGGCTGCTTTGTCCTGGATGGTGTCAAGCCTCTTGAGTGCTGATGGAGCTGCACTCATCCAGGCAAGTGGGGAGTTAAAGGGGTTAAGGGTTCAAGCTGTAGCTGTCTAGACGGTAATTCGCAAAGCATATGGCAACCACAGATGTACAGAGAAATGAATAACAAACGAGACATTCAGACAGTCAAGGCTAGTAGTGTAGAAGCCACACTAGCAAAGACCTTGGGTGAAGAACAGACAAAGTTTATGAAATACTGTAGCATGTGGACAGTGCTTATGAAAGGTAATGAGACACACATGGACAGTGAAGAATGGGAATTACAATTTGGATGTTGTAATCTGTACAAAACTTGGAGGTATTCTGTAACCACCATAAACAGCATTACCCTTAATCATCATCTTCATAGGTGTATAAGAAATAAATGACTGCTGTCACATCTTCCTAAAGTCCTTTCCAATTTGTCAAGTTGACACCATTACACAAGTATTCTATCACAGTTCTGATTTGTGGCTTGTAGATAAATAACGGACAAGCATTGGAGAGTCAAGAAATGAGTTACTCACTGCAGAATTCCCAACCTCTGACCAGATTTTGTAGCTACATCAGAGTTCAGTTTCTGATCTATAGCAATCCATTGAATGTTACTAGTTGGAGATTCAGTGATGGTAATGCAATTTGAGCATCAGTGATGGTCAGATTTTCTCTTGTTGAAGACAGTCATGGGCTAGCACTTAAGTGACAAGCGACATTCATGCCACACATCAGCCCAAACCTTGATGTTGTCTTAGTCCTGCTGCATAAGAGCACAAACTCTTTCAATATCTGAGGAATTGCAAATTGAGCTGAACGTTGTGCAATCACAAGCAAACAGGATGAAAGGTAAGTCATTGGGGAAGTAAGTGAAGATGGTTGGACATGACTTAAACATGGGAAATTAGGGGAATGGGTGTGGGTGGGATGCAGTTCGGAGGGGCGGTGTGGACCGGTTGGGCTGAAGGGCCTGTTTCCACGCTGTAGGAATTCTATGATTCTATGACCCTGGATGTTCTACTGCAGAGATATGATGAGACTGAGATGACTTAACTCCAACAAACAAACATTTGTTTTTGTTAGGTATGACTCCCCACCCACCCCCCCAACCGCCAACCCCAAGAGTTTATCCTGATTTGCACCAACTCCCAGTTTTGCTATGGCTTCATGATGCCTTACAATTCTGGTGTCAAGAACAGTAAAGCTCAGCTGGAGTTTAGCTCTTTTGCCCATGTTTGGGCGAAGCTATAATGACGTCAAGAATTGAGAGGCTGCAGTTGAACCCAAACTGATTTTCAGAAGGTAGGCTATTCCTTTACATGTGCTGCCTGATCACACTGTTGATGACCCCTTCACCTGCTGATGGTGAAGTGTGACTGGCAGGGAATTAATTGGGCAGGTTGAATTTGTTCTGCTTTTACACAACAACATAGAAAATTGCTCAGGTATGTCTTTTACGTAGACACTAATGTTGTAACCATACAAGAATAGCTTGGATAGGGGTGTGGTTAGTTCTGGAACAAATGTCTTCTGATCCAAAGACATGATCGTAAATTAGAAACAGTAGAACTTACAACTGAAAGCTTGGAGATAGCCTAGCAGTACATCACAAGCTGACATTCCCTTTTAACCAGGACATAGCCTAAAAAAGGTAGAAAAGTCTTATAATCAAGAGGCCATTTAAATTTAACTGGGTAAAACTCATAGCAGCTTTTAAAACCCGTCTCTTGCACCAAGTGATGGATTTGCACTTCAAAAGCATCATAACGGCCCAACAAAGGATGAAACAAGAGCAATATTACCCTCCCCACCTCCAGGATAAAACATCGGCACCTATAAAGCAGTTTTTATCGTATTAATCTCATTCATGCTTCAATAGGTGTGGTATATAAAACTACGTATATTCTTAAACATCAACTGAAGCCCATCAATTGACAAATGTGAAAGAAATAATTACTTCATAAGATCTGGCAGAGCCTCCATCTTTCATTTCCACACACGCTTTTATCAGCAGTGGAAACCTCCTAATGTGGAAAACCGAAACACGGTTGAGGAGTATTTTAATTATTTCACCCCTCTCATTGAAGAGGTTCCCAATGTTTGCACGATAGTCAGGCATTCATGGCAGCCAAATGAATTCAAGTTGCTGTTGTTCCTTGTTGGCTGAGTAGTTGATTGAACAGCAGCATTTTTGGTGAATCTACAGCTGGGCTGCTATAATTGAATAGGAATGTTATGGTCTTCAATAAATCTGACTTCATTTAAGCCCTCAACTTAAGCTTTGTCTTCAAATACTCGTACATCACAATTAACTCTCTATTCTCTCATAACAACAACCTTACCCATACTTCCGGTGGCTGACAATCCAAAATTCTTCTTTCAAACTGCATACCCTCACTGCCTATAGTTTCCTAGCAGTACATCCTGACAACCAAGAACGTAATGAGATAAATAAGATTTTAAGTTCCTTTAAGAGACTTTACTAATTATGTATGGAATATCCTTCACATACCGGCAAACTCTGATGGATTCAACAGTAGAACTAATGTGATGGATCATATGTCGTTTTCAACCTTAGTATGGGTCAACTTAAGATATCATGCATTGAATTATTATTCATAGTCCCATCTACTAAAGCTTTGCATATTTGTTACAGGATAGATTTGTTTCACTTGTGCAAATTAAACTAATCATCAAACCCGATTAAATATTAATACATTTCTCCCTCTGCACACACCCTCATGAAGCCTCAGGTCAGAAGCACGCTTCACATCCAAATAATGGAAATGGCCTCAACCAACAATTATCTCCTTGGTCTTGATGATTTCATCTTTAGCTTTCCTTGATCTATTAACATCATTATGATTACAAGCTACTGTTTTAAATAGGACATCAACATTATACATGTCTTTGTGAAAGTTGCCTCCAAAACGTATCCATTTAATCTAATGACGCTAAATATTTCTCTCTTTTCAACAGTTCTAACCCTCTCTAAATTCTTGTCACCTTCTGTAGTGATTGAAACCGGGTGGCCCTCATTAACTATGAAGTTCTTGGTTGGGGTTGTTAACCTGGGCCAATGACGAAAGCCTTGGCTGACCAATATAACCAGGAGTTTACAATCTCTTCCGTTGAGGACTGACTCGGAGCTAGCTGGCCATAACCAGTGTATTGTGCACTAGTAAATAAAGGGCGATTTGGTGATGGGGCACCAGCCTCTGTACAGTTATTTCACCTATTTAATTAAGGATATCATTATAGAGTCATACAGCAAGGAAACCACCCCTTCAGTCCAATAAGTCCATGCTGACCATAATTCTAAACTAAACTAGCCCCACCTGCCCATGCTTGGCCCAAATCCCTGCAAACATTTCTTATTCATGTACTTATCCAAATGTCTTTTAAACATTGTAACAATACCTGCATCCACCACTTCCTCGGGAAGTTCATCCCACATACAAACCATTCTGTATGTAAAAAAAAAAGACCCTCATGTTTTTTTAAAAAAAATCTCTCCTCTCACCTTAAAAATATGCCCCATAGTCTTGAAATCACAGACCCTAGGGAAAAGACACCTGCCATTCACCTTATCCATATCCCTCATGATTTTATAAACCTCTAGAAGGTCACCTTTCAACCTCCAATTCTCCAGTGAAAAGACTTCCAGCCTAATCAGCCTCTCTTTATAACTCAACTCGTCCTTTCCCAGCAACACCCTGGTAAATCTCTTTTGAACTCTCTCCAGCTTATTAATATCCTTCCTATAACGCAGAGACTAGAATTAGGCACAGTCCTCCAGAACAGGCCTCACCAACATCCTGTACAACCTCAACATAACATCCTAACTCCAATACTTAAAGGTCTGAGCAATGAAGGCAAGTTTGCTAAGTGTGATGCAAGCTTCAAAGAATTACGTATCTGAACTCCTAGGTCTTTCTGTTCTACAATACTACCCAAGGGCCTAAATTAAACAAGTCTTGCCTTTGTTTGTCACCTTCGTCAGGTGAAGGAGCAGTGCTCCAAAAGCTTGTGATTTTAAATAAACCTGTTGGACTACAACCTGGTGTCATGTGACTTCTGACTTCAACTTTCTCAGTTACTTCCTCAAAAAACTTAATCAAGTTTGAGAGACATGATTTCCCTTGCACAAAACCACGCTGACTATTCCTATCTCTCCAAACACATAAATCCCATCTTTCAGAATCATTTCCAACAATTTATCCACCACTGAAGTCACATTCACAGGTCTATAGTTCCCAGGCTTTTCCTTACATCCTCTCTTACTACTCTCCAGTCATTCAGCACCTCACCCATATTTATAGATAATACAAATATTTCTGTAAGGGGCCCCACAATTTCCTCCTTAACTTCCCATGAAGTCCTGGGATACACTAGATCAGGTTCCAGAGATGTATCCATTTTTATATCTTCTAAGACCTCCAGCACTTCCTCTTCTGTAATGTGAACTGTTTTCAAAACATCAATATTTATTTCCCAGAGTTCTCTAGCCTCTATTTCTTCCGCCACAGTTAAAAACTTGACACAAAATACTCATTTAATATCTCGCCCATCTCCTGAGGTTCAACACACAGACAACGTCTTTGATTTTTATGGGTCCCTACTCTCTCTCTAGTTGCTGTCTTGTTCTTAACATACTTGTAGAATCTCTTTGGATTATCCTGAGCCTTGACAAATAAGGTTCTCTCATATAATCTTTGCCTTCCTGATCTCCCTCTTAAGAATGCCTTCATTTTCTGTACTGTTCAAGAATTTGATTTGAACCCAGCTGCTTATATCTAATTAATGATTCTTTTTTATTATTGACTGGACCTTCAATATCTTTATTTATTCTTTCACAATGGAGACAGGATCACTTTCCTTAATCATTCTTCTAATCTCACATTTCTAAAAAATTCCAACCTGATGCATTAGAAAAATATAAATTGCAGATTGAGGCACTTTATGACAAAATGTTAACCTTTCCTCTCTCCTCAGATGTGTCCTGGCCCAAGTATTTCCAGCATTTCTTCCTAGAAATTTCAGATTTCTAGCTTCTACAGTATTTTGCTACAAAATTTCCAATGTTCAGAATCAAGAATTTAAGAGGGAGGTTTTTATTTTTAGAAAAGATCATTTTCCTTGGAGAAGGCATCAAAATCATAACTGAAATTCTCAAAATCTTGAAGGGAACTGACAAGCTTGGACCAGGAAAATCAGGTATGGCAAAGGGTTCAAATAGCACCAAACACTAGGTTAATATTAGGAAAACTCAGGCAGAACATATTTGACTAGAGCACAGAAGAGCTGTTCAGTAAGTTACCAGACAGGATTTTGAAGCAGACAGCCCCTGTCAATTCAGGAAACATTGGATGCATCTGGCAATAGATGGGATTGGAGATAAACTGTGGGGGAGAATTAGGACAGGCTTGTATTTTTCTTGTGCTTCCTCTGTATGCATATTCTTTTTTTAAAGCACATGATATTGTCAAGTATGCAGCAAGCATGTGTACTTTTGGATTGAGCACAGCAGTTTTAATGGGTAGGGCACTCAAAAACCTATAGCTTGATAACTCATTTTAAAGTTGTATAGAAGCTTTGAAGTATCAAAGTAATTTGCAGTTGACTTGCAATTACTCAGGTTCAATGACGTTAGTGGACCTTGTTCATGTTTTACTCTCAATGGGATTTAGCTGGCTATTCTTCCTTAGTGATCATTCCAATTTACAATTAAATTAAGATGATCATAAGACTAGTCTGGACTACTCATTCAGAAACTCAGCCTAATGTTATGGGGTTTGGATTTCCATTATGGCAGATAGGGAGATCCGAATTCAATAAAAATCTGGAATGAAAAGGCAACCATGTTTACTGTTTACTTTTGTAAAATCCATCTGGTTCATGAGTGACCTTTAGGGAAAAATACCTGCCATCCTTACCTGGTCTGGCCTACATGACCCATAGCAATGCAGTGTACTCCAGACAATTACAAATGGGCAGTAATGGTTGGCCTAGCCATCAATGCCCACATCTCATGAATGAATTACAAAAAAAGTACAAAGAGGAACAGGGGTAGGCCATTGCTGTTTCCAATTTTAACCTTATCCTCCCAAAGGTTAATTTGCATTGGGATGCTGATACATGGGAGACAGACCTGTGCTACCAAAGCTTGTAAGCCATTCATCATGTTTCAGGATAGTTAGCAAGGATAATAAGAAGTAAAAAGGAAAGGCGTCACAGTTGAGCAAATTCTACTGCTACCACTATTGACTTACATACATCCTTCCCAGTAGCGATAATTTCATTAAAATCATTAGAATTCCAGCAGAATCGATTGTCCAGTTATTACCAGCAAACTCAGGGTAGCCCAAGATTCAGAGAGAGGGCCTTCTTATTTTAAGCTTGAGATTAGAGAGAGCTCCATAAATACAAACTGAGACAAGAAGAGTACTGCTCACCTCACCACTTGAAAGTGCATCAAGACCTGGCTCAGTCACAGGGGCCGTGTCCAACTTGTACGTCTCAAGCACGACATCGACCACAGAAGTGGTTGCGGTTGTTAAGGTAACAGAAGGAGCTAGGCAGTTACTATCACAAAGGAGAGCTTCATGCTTCAATGTGATTGGCTTTAGATCGGAGCCCACTGACCAGGATTCACATTCCATGTCTGCAGAGAAAATTTTTTAAAAAAAATTAAATTTCACAGATTTTGCAAAGTTTGATTGCACCTTAAAAAAGTATGATTCAGTCCCATAGCATTAGTAACGCTGTTCTTCCTCCTTCAGTATTTATTTCTGTTCATCAAGTCATAATGCTAATCCTTCAAATTCACTGTCTGTATCTGGAACAGATCTATTAGCTCAAGATTATGAATCTGTGAGGCACTCTGGGCCATCAAGAAGAAGTATATTCAATCACTATCTGTAATTTCACTGTCTAGCATATTCCTCATTCTATCATTACCTTCAAGCCTTGTTTCAATGAAGCGTATTGGTCTGCATACTAGCAGCAGCACCAGGCATACATAAATAGGTGGTGTTAATCTGGTAATAGGGGACTGTATATGCCGAAGAGCAGAGGCAGCATATGAGGTGTAGAGCTAAACAATGCTAGAACCAACAAATTGGATATAAGCTCTACAGTCCTGTCACAGCAAATTTTGAATGATGCTGGGCAATTAAACTCATTCAAAGGAGTTCGACAATTATTGCCATCATCAATAATGGGAGAGCCCAGCACATCAGCTCAAAAGACAAGGCTGAAGAATTTGCAACAATCTTCAGCCAGAGGTGTGGCTGAATGGATGATTTACATCAACCTCAACCTGAGGGTTCCAGGATCATAGATACCAACCTTCAGCCAAATGATAATCAAGAAATAGCTGAAGCTGCTGGATATTGTGAATGGTCCCTTAAAATATTCCAGTAACAGCACTGAAGACTTGTGCTCCAGAACCAGCTGTGTCCCTAGCCAAACTGTTCCAGTTCAGCTGCATTGGGATCAAGCCAAAATGTTGAAATTGCCCAGGTATGTTCAATACACAAAAAGCAGGACAAATCCATCCCAGCCAAATACCTACTCTCAATCATCAGTAAATTGATTGAAGCTGTCACCAACACTGGTGTCAAGCAAATTTACTCAAAGACAATCAGCTCACTGGTGTTCATTTGGGTTCCACTGGGCCCACTCAGTTCCTGACCAAACTACAAGCATGAAAAAAAAAAGGGCTGAACTCCAGAGGTGAAGGGATAGTGATTGCCTCTAACATCAAGGCAGCATCTGAGAGAGTGTGGTATTAAAGAGCCCTAAGAAAACTGGAATCAATGGGAATCAAAAAGAAAACTCTCTATTGGTTGGAGTCACATCTGACACAAAACACGTTTGTCATTGTTGGAGGTCAGTCACCTCGGTTCAAGAGTTCTTCAGGACAGTACCCTAGGCTCAACCATTTGCAGTGGTTTCATCAATGACCTTGCCTCCCATCAAAAGGTCAAAAGTGGGAACATTTGTTGATGATTGCACAACATTCACCATTACTCACACCACTTCAGGTACAGAAGTTATCCATACGCAGTAAGACCTGGACAATATCCAGATTTGGGTAGATAAGCAACAAGTAACATTTGTATCACACAAATGGCAGGCCATGACTATTTCCAGCTGTAGGCAATCACCCTTCGATATCCAGTAGCAGTACCATCATTAAATCCAATACTAACAACTACCTTGGAGGTTAGCATTGACCAGAATCTGAACTGGACAAGCCATTTAAATATTGTGGTTACAAGGGCAGGTCAGAGGTTGGTAATCATGGAGTCATAACTCACGTCCTGACACCCCAAAGCCTGTCCACCATCTACAAGGCACAAATTAAGAGCAGCATTCCTCTTTTGTCTTCTGCATAAAGCTGAGGTCAGTGTGCAGCAGTGACTTCCATGGGTGTAGAATGTCAGAGCAGCTTAGAGGGAACATTAGTCAGGAGTATGATGGAACACTCTCAATTTGCCTGAATGGGTGGAACCCCAACAACACGAAGCTCATCACCACCTAGGACAAAACAGCCCACTTGATTGCCACTACATTCACAAACATTCATTCCCCCCACCACTGATACTCAGTAGCAACTGTATATACACTATCTACAAGATACACTGCTGAAATTAACTAAGGTTCCTTGGCAGCACATTCCAAACCCTCTACCAATACCATCTAGAAGGCCAAAAGTAGCAGATAGATGGGAACACTGTTAGTTTCAAGATCCCATCAAAGCCACTCACCATCCTAACTTGGAGATATTTCACCTTTACTTCAATGTTGGTGGGTCAAAATCCTGGAATCCCCTTCCTAACAGCACTGAGGATGTGCCTATTCCAAACAACCTGCAGTGACTCCCACTGCAGTTCACTACTACTTTCTCCAGGGCAATTAGGGACTTTTGCAGAAATGGAATCCAGGATAATCTATCACCCAAACACCTTTAGTATAATGGGGGACAACCATTACATTATTGACCCTGTATTGAATATATTTAATTCCTGTCCCTCTGTTTATTTCAAATTGGGGGCCTTTAAATGACTATTTCAATGCTTCAAAAATTCCATGCTCAGTTTGGAAGCTCCCAGTAGCAGTCAATTGTGTACCTGGGAGATCACCACCAGTAAGTGATTATCATCAAAGTCTAGGAATTCTCATTGACTTGTAACAAATAACTGTTATAAAAAGATGTCCTGCAGCTCACCACTCTTCTGCTGAGCTACCAAACAGAAATATTCATTCTCAGGTGTGACGGAGAATAAGGATTAACTTTAACAATACAATTGGTCATACACACCACCCAGCAATCTGTTAAATTCCTATAAAAAGTTAAACAAGACCTCAACATAAAGCACCCAAGATATGTTACTTTACTTCTCGTAGTAGAGGAGTATGGGAATAAAGAAGAAAATAAAATCAGTTTCCTTATTTGGCTATGCTGCTGAACCATGAAACAAGATCTGACTCAGATTTTACTCTCCTAGACTGGAAGAGATCTACTTCTGTAAAATATTACAGAAATCAGGCTGCTCACAAAATCAGTGCCACCTATTCCCTGTAGAAGGCCAAAATTGAATATCATCATTTCCAAGTTTAAGCCTACAAAAGAACTTATCATCAGGTTATTCAACCAAATGGACCATTATAGCTCAACCAAATCCTGTCCTTTGGAAGCACGGGTCACTGGACAGTATCAACAGAAAGGAACCCTGCTCAATTTTTTTACTTGTTAAACCAGAGCCTGGAGGTCAATACGTGACCCTCACCTGAAGGCCAACTGAGCTCGGAAAACTTGGCAAAACCCCAAGTTCGGTCCTGGAGCTTCTTGTGTCTGTTGTAGTTCATTCGATAGGCCTTCTGGATGGATGTTTAGTTTTTGACAAGTAAATGCATGTGACCTTCTCCAAAATGGAATCCAGAGTAATGTCATGACACCTATTAAGCACTTTCATGCAGATGCAGGACTTTACTACTGGAGGCCGCAAGCTTATTTTGAATATATTCCAGTTCTACTAGTACAACTCCCACATAATGTTCTACAATGTAGAATTAGATTATTCAAAATAGTTCCAATTTGTAAACAAGCACACAAAGCAACTTCCAGCACAAATTAAAAGCGGGGCGTTTTTTAAAAAATGAATTGAGACTAGTTTTTAAAAGTGCAAACCAAACTCTGAAACAAAGATGTCACATGAATACCTTCACTAAAGTCCTCTTCAGTCGAGATCTGTGTGAGTGGAGACTGCGGTCGGGAGTCACCTGCCAGGGAGTAGCTGTGCTCAGCTTGAATGTGCGGAGCAGGCGACAGTTCTGCATCCATCAGCTCACTTTTGTCCGAAAGAAAAGGATCATTGAAAAGGTGACCCAGCATATCCTTGGAAAGCTCATCCAACATCTCTGTGAAGTGCTAAGGAAACAATGCAAAGAAGAATAATTATGCACAATAGCAATGCAAAGTTTAGCCTTAGTTAAGATTTTCAAGAAGAAAACAGTCATGGAAAGTCATAGAAATTGGTAGAAATTAGATTAGGGACAACTATTCTTTCTAACATTCGTGGTTGTATTGGGAAATGTATTTGAGTGCACTGCTTTCTTCTGGCAGATAATTGCATGCAATGGCAACATGCCATTGTTTCAACCTTCCTGGACAAGTCTTACAAAGAAGCTACAGGGCAAGGGTGTGTGTGTAAATTTCTGGAGAAAAATATCAGCAGTTTTATTGATACGCTAGCGAAGCCCCAAGTTAAAGTGGGAGATATGGCTACAGGGCTCAGACACTGCAGGTCTGCATGAGACAAAGTGATTGAATGTCTCTTCAAACACTGAATCTGCCAGTAGAGTTACCAGAGCTGATAGGAGCCTTTCTGCAGCAGTCAGCTGAAACTTGGAAGCACTCAATGTGGTTGAAGGAATTCTTAATGAATCTGAATTATTAATACACTATTTAATTCACTTCACCTCTCACAAAAGAAGCACCTTTGCAAGAAAAACAGGACTCAATAAGAAGAGAATAAATAACACACGGAGCCTAAGGCTGCCAAGGTGTTACCTTAAGAATAATACTCTAAACACAAATGAACAGAGGATATAGCCCAAAGGAAAGCAAAATACTGCAGATGCTGGAAATCTGAAACAAATAGATCATGTCTTAGAGTAAGAGCAGTCATAACTGGACTCAAAATATTAACTTTGATTCTCTCTCTACAGATACTGCCACACCTCAATCGTTCCAGTATTCTGTGTTTGTTTGACATAGTCTAAAAGGTATTGATTAGGCATGATACCACATCATACAGTTTCAATGGACCCAATAAACAGTAATGAAACAGAAGCAGCAGGCAGCTTATATTTGTTTGTTAAACTAGAACACAGCTAAAATACAACAATACAATAGCGTGGTTCTTCATCTAAAAAGATAATGCTGCGTGGGAGACTATTGTTACACTTTAATAGTTTCCACTATGTGTAATCTCAACAGGACATTTATACCTACACAACACAAAGGGGAAGTGGGTTAACACAGGTGAGAAGAAATGAACCATTGATTACAAGTATCAAACACTTAAGAAAAGCTTGAACTGCTGAACGTTTCATTTGCAAGCTAGAAATTGTACAGGTTCCTTGAAAAATCCAAATACTGGAGTATATAATGTCAGAGTTTGAACTGCAGATAACTTTCAGGTGCTTGAACAATGCTGGGAATTCATTCCAAACGTAGAATATAGAAACATATAAAAGAGAAGTAACATAAAATATAGCATTTGAATTGGAAGGCAATGACCATCTCTACAGACACTAACCACATTCAGATTACTGACAGTACCATCATTGCAATCACCGCAAGTATATCTAGTGTCTCTTGTCAGTGGTGATCACAAGACCTACAAGGGCAACTCAGAGGTATTATTTTGTGTGACAACAGAATTTCTACCTGACTCTCTAAAGCCTAACAACAAGGAGCACAGTAGAATACACTTCACTTTTCCCATCCAATCAGACATCATGTCCAAACTTAATTTCCCTTGAGAAGGTGGTAACAGTCAGACTTCTTCAACCATTGTGTCCACGTGCTATTAATATATAACCACAATTTTGTTAGGACAGTAACTGCAGGATTTTAATCCAAAAACAATGAAGGAATGGTAACAGATTTCTCAGAGCATCATTTAGCAGGAAATTCACAGATATTAACATTCTTAAGCATCTGCTGCTCTTGGGATGAAGGTTGAGGGTTTAGAAAGTGCTATCCAAGTTAAACTTGGTAGTTGTTGCAATGCATCTTGCAGATGGTGGACACTTCAGCCAGGGTACGTTGTTGATAGAGTGAATGATTAAAAAGTGGTGGTTGGGGACAGTTTTGCCTTGGATGAAATCATACTTAAGTATTAAGTCAAATGACATCAGGTTATAGTCCGACAGGTTTATTTGAAATCACAAGCTTTCTGTTCGCTGCCCCTTTGTCAGATGAAGTGGAGGAAAGCACACAAGCACAGAATAGGCGGGGAGATCATTGCAAGATAATTCCAGGATATTAAGAATGTCGAAAGATAGTACCAATGGTGTAAGTGGAGTGTAAACAGGCTGAATAACAAGTTTTTGCAGGTGATCAAGAGTGTCAAACTGTGTGAGTAATGTGTCAACAGCTGCATAGCAAGTGAAGGTTTGATCTATGATCCAATTGAGGCAAAAAGAAAAATAAGATGGTGCTACAGACAAACCAAGTGGCTGGAATAACATGATAGATATTAGAGTCACATGATGAGGCTCTAACCAAAGTAACAAGTAATCCAAAATTGTACAAACTAATTAAGGTAGAGAGATTATAACAAGTTCTCAAGCTGATGGTGTCAAAACAGAACAGTAAGGAAGATTTTACAACCCATTCGCTTCATTCTCGATCACGTCTCCACCTTTGACAACCAGTTTTTCATCCAGACACAGGGCACAGCCATGGGAACCAGTTTGCACCCCATTATGCCAACATTTCCATGCACAAGTTCAAGCAAGACTTCTTTGCTGCACAAGACCTCCAACCAATGCTACACACCAACTACATCAACTTTTTCTTCCTTTGGACTCATGATAAGGAATCACGGAAATGACTGCATGACAATATCAACAAGTTTCATGCCACCTACAGAATCACCATGGACTACTCTTGAGAATCAGTCTTATTCTTGGACATATGCATCTCCGTCAAGGACAGACACCTCAATACTTCACTCTACTGCAAGCTCATGAATAACCTCACGATGCTTTGTTTCTCCAGCTTCCACCCTAAACATGTTAAAGAAGCCATCCCCTATGGACAAGCCCTGCATATACACAGGATCTGCTCAGGCGAGGTGGAATGCAAGTGACACCTACAGACACTGAAAAACGCCCTCGTAAGTATGGGATACGATGCTCAACTCATCAATTGCCAGTTCCGATGTGCCACAGCAAAAAAACCACAATGACCTCCTCAAAAGACAGACACGGGACACGACTGATAGAGTACCCTTCATTGTCCAGTACTTCTCCAGAGCAGAGAAACCACGCCATGTTCTTCACAGCCTTCAACATGGCATTCATGACGATAAACATCTCGCCAGGGCAATCCCTATGCCCCCAAATAACCATCAAACCTCAAACAGACCATCATTCACAGCAAACTACCCACCCTTCAGGAGAATAGTGACCATAACACCACATAATCCTGCCAAGGCAACCTCTGCAAGACATGCCAGATCATTGACATGGATACTACCATCACACGTGGGAACACCACCCACCACATGTATGGTAGGTACTCATATGATTTGGCAAATGTTGTCTACCTCCTACATTGCATGAAGAGATGCCCAGAGGCGTGGTATATCGGCGAGGCCATGCAGATACTTGGACAATCACCACACAGGAGAGTTTCCCCCCAGTCGGGGAAACAATTCAGCAGTCAAGGACATTGACCTTTTGATCTTCAGGTAAGCTTCCTTCAAGGTGGCCTTCGAGATACATAACAACGCAGAATTGCTGAGCAGAAACGGATAGCCAAGTTCCATACCTATGAAAACAGGCTCAACCATGATTTTGGGTTCATTTCACACTACATATAACTCCACCATACTGTTCTGTGTTTGTAAAATCTTTCAGTTTGTACATTTTTGGATTACTTGTTTCTTTGGTTAGACCCTCATCATGCGAGTCTTACATCTATCATGTTATTCCAGCCTTTTGGTTTGTCTCGAACACTATCTTAGTTTTCCTTTTCTGTAATTATCTCTCTGCCTCAATTAATCAGATCATAGGTCATCCCTTCACTTGCTATGCAGCTATTGACACGTTACTCACAGTTTGACACTCACGATCACCTGCAAAAACTTGTTATACAGCCTGTTTACACTTCACTTACACCATTGGTACTATCTTTTGACACGCTTAATATCCTGGAATTACTTTGCAATGACCTCCCCGCCTACAAATTCTGCGCTTCCCTCCACTTCACCTGAAGATGGGGCAGCACTCCAAAAGTTTGCGATTTCAAATAAACCTGTTGGACTATAAGCTGGTGTCGTGTGACTTCTGACTTTGTCCAACCCAGTCCAATACCAGCATCTCCACATCATACTCAAGTGTTGTTGGAGCAACACTCATCCAGACAAGTGCAAACATTCCATCACGGCCCTCACATGTTCTTTACAGCAAGTATCAGGAAGCTCATGTTTAATAATTAGTTTCAGTTTAGTTTAGTTATGGTCAAGTAATTGAAGTTAATTTTTGGTTAACCCAATAGTGTAACTGCCTTTAATTTTAATTAATGTAGCACATTGATGCACTGGTTTGATAGCATTTGACAAGTGAGACCCATTTAATTGCAGTACAGTACTACAAAGCCCGTCAAAGATTGAAACTGCAAGTTCCAACAATATAAAAAACCTACACACCACCTGGCATCATTATTCTAGAGGAAAGACCTATCATGTGGGGAAAAAAAATTGCGTTATACATTTACTTAGTTTTAACTTGCACTAAGAAAAACTTTATATTTAATACTGCTTAGAGAACTAGTGTTTTGAGAAGTTGTTAAAAAATATATTTTATTGCAAGTTTTGTGAAAATACCTGTTATAGTAACTTTAAAGGAGAGGTCATTGAAAGTTCACTGTAGATTTGAATAATTTTTAAAAAAGTAAAGCTTCCTAGAAATCGTGAGACTTGTGATATCAGCTTGCTTTGCTGTAGACCCCTAAGGTGAACTGCTTGTTTTTACCTAGTTCAAAACAAAGCCACCATTAACTTTGAAAAATATAGGAACTAAAGAATTACTTGAATTTCAGCTTTATTTGCACTGGAGCATACCTCACTTGTATGTGCAATTTAGATTGTGTTCAATGCAATGAATTTTGAAACCCGAATTTCAAAAATATTTAATTTCCAAGTATGGATGTATCATGCGAGGGGAAGCAATATACTTTTTTTTCATTTGTATACCCAACTTTTATACAGAAATATTTTGCATTGTTTGTACAATGTTCATTACATGGGACACGGTTTGTTTTTATTTCTAAGGTTAAGACCCTGATCTGTGGTATACAGAGTCAGTCACAAATTCTCAATGAAGTGAAAGCAGTAAGTATTCTCACCTCCTCCTATCCTCAACAAAAGTAGCACTGAAAGTACTTCCTCTACCAACTGGGTGAACCTATGCATGGTGCAACAAGAGGAAGAAAATGGAGGCAGAGTGTGGTGGGAACCCAAGGATATCTTTGTCATCCTCCAAACTCCAATTGCCAAAATGGGAACGTTGGCAGCACAACAGCAGATAGCCTTTCACGACTCTCTTTCAGTTAGTCTCTCATGGAGTCTTGCTCATATACTCAACCCAATATTCCCAAAGAGGAACAATTCCAACAACCCATTCCCTCATAAACATAAATAACCATCACCCTGCAAGTTCACAATCTAAACTCCAAGTTTATGCAATACTCAGGTAAACAAACAAGAACATCCAGTATTTAAAGATTCGATGGAAAGCTGAACAGAATTTTTAGTAAACGTGGAGAAAAGTAAACCTTTTATCCCCACATTTTCTGAATTATTGGCCAATCTGCAAATGGTGGAAAAGGATAATATCCTCAAAACTATGCAAGCAGAAATTACTAAATTTAACATTAAATTTTTATTCCAACAGACACCAAAAAGGCTCATATTTGATTCAGTCATTTTAAATAAAGACATGCATATCTCCATTAGCTGTTAGCCAAAATTGACTGTGTTTTTGGAACAACTACTTTAGTTTGAAATACCTCAGCCTTCACTGGT
>NW_025967509.1:0-25000 GCF_021869965.1 Rhincodon typus
CTGGAAGGTGGCGATGAGCCGCTTTCTTGAACCACTAATCTGCTTGGAGTAGGTGTATAGACACACACACACACGCATGCACGCGGAGGGAATTCCAGAAATTTGACTCTGATAGTGAGGGAACAGTGATTATTTCCAAGCCAGAATGGGGAGTGATTTGGAGGCAACTTGCAGGCAGTGATGATCCCAAGTATCTGCTGCCCTTATCCTCCCAGATGGAAGTGGCCGTGGGTTTGGAAGGTGCTATCTAAACAGCCTTGGTAAACTTCTGCAGTGCATCTTCTAGATAGTATACACTATCACTACTGAGCATTAGTGGCAGATGTTTGTCAACGCAGTACTAAATCAAGCAGGCTGCTTCGTCCTGGATGGTGTCGAGCATCTTGAAGGTTGTTGGAGCTGCACTCATCCAGGCAAATGGGGGGAGTATTCCATCACACTCCTGACTTGCACCTTGTAGATGGTGGACAGGCTTTGGGGAATATCAGGTCAGTGCCTCACTGCAGTATTCCTAGCCTCTGACCTGCTCTTGTAGCCACTGTGTTTATGCAGGTCCAGTTCAGTCCAGCCTTTCTACAATTCAGACATATCACCATTGATCATGCCACTTGAGAAGAGAAGAACAAGACAAACACAAAGTCATCAGGATTATCCATAAAATGGACCTAAAATGCACTGAGGATGTTACCAAGCATGGTAACGAAACGTCTGCGGAACAACAAACCAGCTCGGTGAGCCAACCAACCTCAACACCCACAACCCGAGCTACAAATCTACTCCAAAACCCTAAAGGATGGTGCCTCCAAGGTTTCTGGAAGACAGGAGGTACCCTGGAGTAGTCTGTCCCTCAGACCAACATTTGATGCACAGTATGCATCTATTACCATCTGACAACGAAGGTTTATATTGTTTGGAATATCCTTAGCCCCACATTCAGGGAAGCAAGCCAGAAATTCTGCTCTTAAACACAGCCGAGAACAATAGATGGAACAAGGAGTTTCCGGAACTCAAACAAACTTGTGTTTCAAGCCAGCAGACAACATGAAGAATTCCTCCAGTGAAACAGTGGCTCTGATTAATGGCTCTAACATGCTCATAAATACTAGTTAGGTTTCAATGCAACTCCCACATGTAATGAATTAACCACTCCCAATGTTAAAATGCTAGAACATTGAGATCTGCAGCAATGGTTTGCAGTGATGCACAGTAGCAATGTATTTCAAATGCTCTCCTCCCCTTCAAGCTACAGCAATGGGTTTCAATTCTTGACTTTCTGGCTGCCGAATAAATGAATGATGCAAACATACAGGTTGTGCTGTTAATAAGCATCCCACAGCATATTGAGGTGGACAGTGTACCTTCTACGTGGTACACTACTGCTACTTGCCATAGCACCCGAAACAGCAGCTTCCAAACCTGTGACTCTACAACCTAATCTATAGCAGTAGATACAATGGAACACCACCAACTGCAATTGCCCCTGGTGAACACAGAATGGAACAGTTTACCCAGTTTCCCCTCCGTCCATGTGTTCTCTCCCATTTGTCTTTTTTTAAATATAAAATTCACTCATGGCATGTGGGCCTCTGGCCAGGCCAGCATTTATTGCCCATCCCCGATTACCCAGAGGGCAGTTAAGACTCAACCACATTGCTGTGGGTCGGAAGTCACATGTAAGCTAAACCAGATAAGTATAGCAGATTTCCTTCCCTAAAGGGCATTAGTGAATCAGATGAACTTTTCTGGCAATTGATCATCGTTTCATGGTCATCATTAGACCCTTAATTCCAGATGTTTTCTTAAATTCACATTCCACAACTGCTGTGGAGGGGTGTGTACCTGGATTCATGAAATACTAACTGAGTTTCTAGATTAATCGTCTCACAATAATACACTAGGCCATAGTCTCCCTTTCTGTTTGTCTATGTGCATGTGTGAATGGAGGTTTTTTAGAGATTTAGAGTTTTAATTTGTAGAATTTACTTAGCTTAATGCTTTTCCCATAGTTCAAATCTACTGACCTTCAATAAATAGTGATTTCTTGTTAAAGAACTGAAACCTGGTCCAAATCTTTCTTTTAACCTAAAATAAGAGATTGTTTGGACATGCTGCGTTTTTCTTTTTAAAATCCTTCAATTTTTGCGATGACTCCAGGAATAGCAGAGCTCAATTTCCAGAAACCTACCCCAGGTACAAGATGTAACAACATCAATGCATGGTTTACCGGGCTACTTCAGAAGGCAATTGCTAAAAATGTTATTAAACCTCCACACTCGGTTCCTGAAAGCAAAAGTATTGTTTCCACCTGTCATTTCCACGATGCAGAGACCACATGCAAAGTTCACAACTAATTCATATCAATTGCAAAAAAAAAATTTGAACAATCAGTGGATGTGAGAATTGAACCCACAACCTTAGGACTCAGGCTTGAGCACACAACCTAGGCTAACATTGACGCCTATTCTCACAAGTGAAGTTCAAACAGAGTTCAAAGACTAAGTGAATTCTCTCCAATGTCAGGGCAATATTTATCCTTCAAACAATATTACCGATGGGGATCTGAATAATTTATCACACTATTTGTCTTTGCTCTGTACAAACTGTAGCAATTCTGATATTCACAGTGGCCAGAGTGTAGTTGAAACGTGCTGTACAAACAAATTTATTCGCCAGTCTACACAGAGTACACATTCTGAACTGAGTCTACTTAGTCCCAGCAAGTGTGCCATGGCTGCCTCAAGAAAGGGTTCCTTCCCTTATCCAGACCATTGCTGGCTGTCTCCGCATGGTCAGGTCAGAGTCTGCCCCCTTGCTCTTCCATACAGGGTCAGCATTCACTGCTTAGGCAACAAACAAGGGAGTCAACTGAACTGTAATCTCTCTTCATGGGCAGGTTGGAAGGAGGAAAGGGCAGAAATTGGTGGGAGCCATTTTCGCAGGCCCAAGTAAAAGCTTCAAGTTACAGATCAAATAAAATTAGAAGAAATGATGTGTGATGATGAAAACGATGGCAGGTGCCTGGGAACCTTCAATCACCCCAGACCACTATGTTTAACCTTTACCTCTTTTGCTTTGAATTAACTTCAAAAGAATCACAATCAACGTGACATCCACCATTCAATTCTTCCATTGGGCCCTTGTAGAAGTCATTCTACACCTCTGCTGGATACCCGCAATAGGGTTAGGATTACATTTCCAATAACTCTGCTGACAGTCTCGTTCACCGTCTCCCAGAGGCAACACGCTAGTTAACAAACTGAAAGGCCTGGAAAGGCCAAAAATGTTTTACGTTTCTTCTATTTTAATGTACCATTTGGTTTACATTTCTTAAAAAAAACCTCAACAGCACAAATGATAGCTCAGAATGGACTTAGTGGCCTGAACAAATATCACTGAGGATGGAGTCAGTAAAGAGTCCAAATCACATAACAAATAATAGTCAGACATATCCAGTATTTTGCTACCACTCAACCCTGGCCAGGCTGATAGTATCAAGCACCAGTCCCACTTTATTTTGGTTACACTGCACTCGCACATAAGCATCTCTCACCTGGTTGAATTTCTCATCCGTGCTACTGGGCACTTCAGTCGTGTCCTTGACGAAATAGTTGTCTATGATATCTGGTTGTCTGCATTCCTGGTGACAAACTGGACAACGGATCACACCAACTGCGGGAAGAACAAAAAGAGACAAAACAAAATTACAAACATTGCTCAGTTCATTTCATTCTATCTGTCTTCTACAAATTCTGAGAGACAAAGAGTCTTCTCAACCTTAGTCCAATCCATTCCAATCATAGAAACCAGCTTCTATGTTGAGTGATTTCTGATGTTGTTGCAGTTTCCTCAAATTGAGTTCATACAATTTTTAAAAACACCAAAAGGTGAAAAAGCTTCACAGACATTAAAGGGAGCAAAGTTTGCAATCATTCACCATGCACTATTTGAAGTATAAGCTATGAAAAATAGGAGATCACTCAGTGTACTATTCTGCTTGTTTCCCCATCATCCTGCACATTTTATTCTTTCAGCCAAGTATCTCACTCAAGTGCCTATCGAATCTGCTTTCACCATCCTTTCGGGAAGCACGTTAAAAGACCACAACAACTTGCTGCATAAAAATTTCTCATTTCCTCTCTAGTTCACCAACTGGTATCCTCCAGTTACTAAGCCTGCGGCTACTGCTAACCATTTGTCCTTACTTACTCAGTTGAGCCCTTCAGAATTTTGAACACCTCTTGTAGATGCACTTGAGCAGCTCTATGTCAAGGAGTATGATCCCAAATTTCTAAAGTTTGATATTCAGAATTAGAGACAAAACTGCATGACTAACGGTCGTTACTGTCACTACTGAAAAACTACTTTGGAAACTATATGGGACTAAAGGCCAAAATAAGTCTCCTGATCCTGATGGATTGCAACTTAGGGACCAGTTCACAATGTATCTGAACAGATTATAGGAAGGGGCCATCATTGATACAGAAAGGTGGATATGGAGGAAGGAGAGAGGATTTTTTTCATAGAATCCTTACAGTGTGGAAACAGGCCCTTCAGCCCAACAAGTCCACACCCACCCTCAGAGCATCCCACCCAGACCCATCCCCCTATAACCCATCTAGTCTACACATCCCTGAACTCTACGGGCAATTTAGCATGGCCAATCCATCTAGCCTGCACATCTTTGGACTGTGGGAGGAAACCAGAGCACCTGGAGGAAACCCACGCAGACACAGGGAGAATGTGCAAACTCCAGACAGACAGTTGCCCAAGGGTGGAATTGAACCTGGATCCCTGGCACTGAGGCAGCAGTGCTAACCACTGAGCCACCGTCCCACCCGTTTAAATCTTCTACCTAATCCTCACAGAGGCCCCTCCATTGTAGCAACTAATGGCTTTTCCACTGTTTTCAAAGTTTTAGCCTTCACTACAACATCCAAAAATCCTGGGGGTTATCCTCTATATCCTTCCCTGCTGCAAAAAGTACAATCCAGTCTCCATTTCACTTCTTGTCATTGAATGGGGTCAACTAATTAGGAGATTAGAATATAATAGAATGTTCCTTCAGATTGCGTGGTGAAATTTAGTTTTCTCTTTGGAATTCCTTTTAATAGTGAGACGGGCTGACATGGTGGAACAGATTAGATTGCCTCCAGAACATTCTCAGACACTCAAGGTTGCATGGTCCAACTTTTATTTATTTTTAAAGCATGTTTTCATGGCTTGTGGCAAGGCCAGCATTTGTTATCCATCTCTAATTGGACCTTGAAATGAGTGGCTTGCTGGGCCATTTTTAAAAGGGCAATTAAGAGTCAACCACATTGCTGTGGATCTGGAGTCACATGTAGGCCAGACCAGGTAAGGATGACAAATTTCCTCCCTTAAAAATGGCAGTGAACGAGATGGGTTTTTACAACAAATTGATGACAGCTGTCACAGTCGCCATTATATTCCAGATGTGTTTGAATTTAAAATTCCTCCCAACTGCCATACTGGGCAAGTGGATTACTAGTCCAGGAACATAACCACTGCAATAACCATCCTTCCCCAGTAGATAAATGATTAGAGAGAGAAACCCAAAACAGGACGTGTAATGGTTAAGTCACATCTAACGAAGCACACAATATTTTCAGAAGGTACTAGATGTGATATACCACGGAGTGCCTGGATGTATTGGACTTTCTTAAGAAAGGTCAAGGTTCCGCATAAAATAACTGAAGTGACTTCATGTGAAACTAGAGGCAATATATTAAGTTGACTATTGAGCACAGCAAGGTAGCACACACTGACCACGTATCACTTCCTCCGAGATGTAACATTAATTTTAGCCTAAAGATACCCTATTTCTATCTTGATCATACTGCATTGCTATCCAAGCACATCAGCTGCTAAAGTCTTCACCCATACCTTTGTTACCTCTAGCCATGGCTATTCCAATGAACTCCTGGTTGATCTTCCCCATTCTACCATACACAAACAAGGGGTCATCCAAAATTCTGCTCCTGGGTCTTAACTCAATCAAGTCACATTCCCGTTAGGCCTGGGCTTGCTGACCTACACCGGCACCAGATTAAACAATATCTCAATTTTAAAATTCTCATTTCAGTTTGCAAATCTCTCCAATGGCCTTGCCCCTTGCTGTTTTATCTCAGAGTACACAACTCTGCAAGGTATCTTCCAACAAGTGATCTAATTCTGGCCTCTTGTGCATCTTCAACTTCAATTGTTCCACCATTGCTAATTGGAATAGCTTAAAATCCATGGAGGTGCCAGATGTTAGCAACAGAGTTGTATTCAATCAAATGGTCCAGCATATCCCGCACATTACCATCACTCCAGGCGATTAAATCATTGGGAGGTGGCAGCTCCGTAAATGGACCCACCCTCAATAATGGCAGAGCCCAGCACCTCAATGTAAATAGGAATGAAGCATTTGCAATCATCTTCAGCCAGATGTGCCAAGTGGATGATCCATCTCTTGCCCTGAAGTCCCCAACATCACAGCTACCAGTCTTTAGCCAATTCAATGCACACATGATAATCAAAAACAAAGAACGGTTGACTGTGCTAAATGTTGGAAAGGCTAATGGCCCTGACAAAATCCCAACAATAATACTGAAGGCTTGTGCTCTAGAATTAGCGACACCTCTCTGACCAGGTTGTTTCAATACATCTACAACCTTGGTACTTAATGAAGAAATTTGCCCAGATGTGTCCTGGATACAAAAGGTAGGACAAGTCCATCCGAGCCAATTACTGCCCCAGTCTACTTTCAATCAGCAAACTGACAAAATGTGTCATCAGTTCTATCTAGTGGCCTTTACACAGGAATAACCTGCTCATGTACACTCGAGTTTCCACCAGAGCCACTCAGCTCCTAAGTTTATTACAAAGTCTCGTTCCAAACATGGACAAAAAAAAGCTAAACTCCAGACATAAGGACAGAGTGACTGCTGTTGACATCAAGGCCACATCTGTCTTAGTATGGCATCAAGGAGGCTTAGCAACAATGAAAATCAACGAGAATCGGGAGAAAAGCTCATGGCTGATTTGCAGTGCTGCAAAACCTACCACACAAAAGATGGCTGTGGTTTTTTGGAGATCAAATCATCAATCTCAGGGCATCACTACAGGAGTTGTGTCCCAAGAATGCCATTCTGAGCTGATTCAATGGTCTTCCCTCAAACCATAAAAGGTCAGGAGTGGAGCATTATCTGCTCAGCACCATTCACCAGCAGGAAAAGCTCTCAAATGATTTGGCCAACAGTCAACTTCTTGTGCAATCCCAGTCTTCAACTCAAGCCATTATCGTCCATCAACACATTAAACCAAAGAAAACTTGGAAACTTTCCATACCCAATTCAATGGTCACCTGGGGTAACTACCCAGATGCAGGCATCACTGATTATCTAAAATATAATCGAAAGAAAAATAGATCTCAGCTGCACAAGCAAAGTTTTAATATCTTCTCACTCCAGGCAAATTGCTGTTACTAAAGCATTAAAAAAACATGCCGAATAGCATTCACTGAATCTTAAATAGCAGCGAGCAAAAAAGAACCTCAGGCATAAACAAGCCATTTGGAAGTAGCAATTAATTTGTTCAGCACTACAAAAAAGGAAAATAAGGTGCATTCTACAATATTTAATTTTCATGATCAAATAGAAGCTTTCAATCAAATATTTTCATTGCTTTTAGTACTGTAACCTTGCTGACTGCTTCTCTACTTCCTAAGCCCTCCAGACAACCCCAGCCTCCTAATCGAACTGCACTCCAATCTAACTCAATAAAAAAGGGTTTAAAATCCTTTTGCAAACTCATCCCGATCTCTCTCTAAAACCGTCACTAGCGCCCAAATTCTCTCCTCCTCAGAATCCAACGAATGATCCAGATAGCCATTTCCATCATCCAGTCATTATCCAGCAATTATCTCTTCAGTACCTCTGCACCTTACCACAGAACTCTCACCACAAACTAATCAATTTCTATTGGGACCATCCTCAAGACTCAACTCTCTGGTCGCCTCTCATAATATCTCATTCAATTCACAGATTGTGCCATCATGGAACTAGAAAAGTCATCAAACTGGACTCAAAATGTTAACTATGTCACTCTTGCCACAGATGTTGTCGGACCTTAGACCACAAGACCATAAAGTAGGAGCAGAATTGAGCCAAATGGCCCATCAAGTCTTCTCCATCATTTGACCATGGCTGATACATTTCTCAACTAAATTCTTCTGCCTGGGTTTGCGGGGGGGCGGGGGTGGTGGTGAAGCACCCTTTATGGTAACCTCAGCCAGTGCAAGGAAATGAGTTGGTATCACTCTGCATTGCAAACCAACCATCCAGCCAACTGAGCAAAACAGACATTTCTCAGCTTCAAGGTATAGAGCTGGATGAACACAGCAGGCCAAGCAGCACCATAGGAGCAGGAAGGCTGACGTTTCGGGCCTAGACCCTTCTTCAGAACATCAGCCTTCCTGCTCCTCTGATGCTGCTTGGCCTGCTGTGTTCATCCAACTCTACACCTTGTTATCTCAGATTCTCCAGCATCTGCAGTTCCTACTATCTTTGATACAATTTCTGAGCTTCTCCAGGCATTGCCTGTTTCAGATTTCCAGCATCTGGAGTATTGTGCATTCATTACAGAGACCAGCACTGCTCAACATGACTTCACATTCAAGAACACCACCAAATTAAGAAACTGTTAGCACAGGGAAGGATTTTGGGACAGACCTTAGGAACCACAATAAACCAATACATGCTGGTTGTTTTCCTGCAGCTTGATCAGGGGACTAATCAGCATCTTCAACTTCTGCAATGATTGAAACACCAAGTAATTTGCGTCTTTTCCCCTCCCTCTCCACTCCAGCGGTATACTGCAAATACTTTGCAAATGTAACATTGCCATTCACAAACATTGTTTCTCCCCAAATAAATCCAAACCACTATAGCCCTCCAGCCTGTACCATGGGATCTCAAGCAGCCCAGAGGTTAAATAAATGTATGCTACAACTGCTAGTAGCCTTCATGAACAGTGGCACCATAATTAGTTTTCCTCCGAGGGTTGAGAATCTTTGAAACTCCCTTCCCCAAAACGCACAACTTTTAAATATTTAAGGCAGAGCCCAACAGATTCTCGATAACCAAGGGAATGGCAGATCATCCGGGAGTATAGGAATGTAGAGTTGGAGGTTAAAATCAAGTTAGCCTGATATTATTGACTGGTGGAGCAAGCAGAGTGGCCTACTCTTGTTCCTTGTTCATATGTTCGTAAATACTGTGCAGTATTGGGTTTACTCTGATAGCCCCATCCCTGAAGGCTACAAATCAGAACGTTCAGACAGTAAGCGCCGAAAGAAAGTAGCACACTCATGTTGTAAGGCCAGAAGAACAAGCAGATCTCTCACACGGACCCAGAGATTAAACAAGTACCTCCAGCATTCTAGGTGGAGCAACGAACATTGACGTGTTGAACAGTTCTACGTGCAGTGGAGCCCAACCCTTGCAGGGTCAATCAAATCAAAGGCACAATGATGGGAGGATATTCTACCAGGAATCAGTATAACAGTTTGCCAGCAATGACCAGACCTTACTGATCAATCTTTGCAATTACTAAACAGATAAAGGAATTACCGATAATGATGATGACTTTAGGCGTGCATTGTTGACATCTCCAATTAAACTATCGTATTTCAAAAGGGAACATAACTTGGATTTAAGATATTGAGGAGTCTCAAACTTTACATAGGAGGGAGTGTCTTGTGGCTTCAGACCATGTGACATATTTACTCAAACTGCCTCCACACACAGACAAAAGGCCTGCCCAGAAAGCAAAAACAAAATTGCAGAAAGGCTCAGCAGGTCTGGCAGCATCTGTGGAAAGAAATCAGAGTTGACGTTTCACGTTGAGTGACACTGCCTCAAAACTGATGGCAGCTAGGAAAATGCCTGATTATGTGCAGAAGATAGGGCAGGGGGAGGGGGTAAGGAGTAAAAGACAGGTGGGGGTAGAGGCCAAAGAGACAGAAGAGCAGTTGGACACAAAAAGGAATGGATAACAATCTGGCTAGGAGGGTGAATTAATGGGGAACGTTAGTGGCAAACAATGGACTGTGATTAACAACAGACCATGTGATGACAAGGCCTGGTGTTGGAGTAAAGACATGGGAGAGCTCAAACCCAAAAGTTATTGAACTCAATATCGAGTCCAGAAGGCTGCAGGGTCCCCAGGCGGAAAATGAGATGCACTTCTTTCAGCTTGCACGGAGCTTCAGTGGAGCACTGCAGCACATGTGCGACAGAGATATTGGCCAGGGAACAGGGTAGTGTGAGGACACTGCAGCCTTCTGGACTTTTGGGCTTGAGCACTCCCATGTCCTCGCCCCAACCCCACACACATGGTCTCTATTACACACAACCCATTGTTAGCCACTAACTGTCCCTGTTAATAGCTATTTACCCTCCTAGTCAGTTCATTATCCACTCCTTTCTCAGTCTAAATGCTCTTCTCTGTCTTTGGGCTCTATCCCCACCTATCACCTACTTCTCTCCCGTGCCACCACACCACCGCTCCCCCCCCACCCTACCTTCTGCAATATAAACCAACACTTTCCTAGCTAACAGTGCTGAGGAAGTCACTCGACCCGAAATGTTAACTCTGATTTTCTCTCCTCAAAAGCTGCCAGACCCGCTGAGCTTTTCCAGCTATTTCTGTTCTTGTTTCGGATTTACAGCATCCGCGGTTCTTTTGGTTTTTATTCTGCTCAGAAAGCAACTCACCATAAACCTGTTTACATTTAGGCCTTGGCAAAGACAGACAATAGGCTGGATTTTCACTCCAGGGTCTCGATCCTAACGCCAGGCTGGATTCCATGTCAGGAAATTGAAACTAAAATTGGGACCCTGTGAGCAACAGACCCCTCCACAGGGTGGTCCTGTGGCTATTGCCTTGGGAGTTACAAGTGCCATGCAAGAGGTTTCACTTTAGTGGTGGAGGACAACAGCTCCCTGTCCAGGTCTGCCACTGGGGAGGCTGTCTCTATCCATCAGCTGGGTTATGTGCATCAGCAGGAAGCCCACAAGGCCACTAAAAACCTAGTGTCCATACTGGAGGGGCCCAGCAGATCCATAACTAACAACCCAGTTCACCACACATCATTTCCACCCTAAACGCAGAATGCCAAAATGGTAGTGAAGCGAATATGTGCTGGTTAGTCTCACTTTGACTACCGTTTATAAATTCTGACAGTGAAATAAAAAGTCAAGGTCTATTGCTGGTGGCCCGAGTTATGGTTCAGGGCTAGTCAGTCAGGAATGGAAGTGACAAAGGGAACAGAAATGATTGGTATTAGCATATAAAAACAGCAGAACCCAATCTGACCTTTTACAAAGACAAATGAAGCAACCTGGTTTGCAGTCAGAACAGAAACATGATAGGGTCAGAAGACGATTACTGACAGCCTTCCACGATTCTTGGAGCATCAGAGACAAAAATGTGTTTGCTCCATGGTGTTTAGGCAATTTAATATACTTAAGGCAGAGTTAAACAAACTTTTGATTTAATAAGAAAAAAAAAGGAGTTAAAAAGGTTAGGAGGAAAGGATGAAACAGACAGGGAAGTGGACTTCAGGTCACATCAGATCAATCATGAGCCTGTCAAATGGCAGGGCAAACATAATGGCCTCCTCGTGTTCCTATTTCTTGTAATTAACTACTAATACTTTGAAACTGTTAGCCAATAGCTGCATGCTCTAAAGAGGAGAGTGTTGGCTCACAGCACAAAGCAGAGCATACCATGACATTTCTTCTTAGGCCAGTTTAATAAAGTTTCTAAAGTTTCTGCTTAGGTCAGAGATCCCACACTAAAAGTAGGGAGGTCATTTAGAACACAAAGTGCCGAGTTGAGAGAGAGCGACAATCGTGGTTCACTGAATCAGGGGGAGCTCAGGATAGTGACTGTCGATAGAAGCTATCCTGAAGTTAGTGGTAACCAGGGGCTCAGAATATCACAATTCCGCCCGGTTTTGAACTTTACAACGGTTATAAAATTTCTTCAAGCCCATATGTAAAGGAAAAGACTCTTAATAAGTGCTGCCTTTTTTTTTAGGCAAAGGTGGTAATGATCTTGCCTTTTCAAACAGAGGAAACCTCAACCCCAATCCTCATCTTGGGGGAGTAAGGAGGGAAGTTGCTGAGATCAAACAAATAGGCCTACATTCCACAACGTTTTCAGTTCTAGTGAGGCCAAAGAACAACCATTAACGTAACAGACAGCCCTTTTAAATCCTGACTGTCCAAAACCACAGCCATTACTTTCCAATAAAGCAGAGATTTATAGATGCTTCTTTTAATCTACTGTACTGTCTTTGCTGTTTATTATGTAGTATCCCCTATACTACCGAGACAATACACACACTGGGTGACCACTTTGCAGAACACCTCTGCTCAATCTTCAGGCATGGTCTCAAGCTTCCAGTGACCTGTCACTTTAATTCTGCATCTCGCTCACATACTAGCATTTCAAAATTACTGCACAGTTCCAGGAAAGCTCAACATTGTTATATGAGCAAGCCTCACCGCTGAGTGATATATCATAATGAGGCTGCCTACACTACTGGGTAGATTTGCCATGACCATCCTCTTTCCTGGCAGGGATCTACAGGGATGATGGGTCTAGTGCAGTAGAGGAAAACCATTTGCTGGTTTAATACAAGAACAGGGACTCTCCTCATCTTAAACAAGATATAGCTTATTACATGCTAGGTCCTTACAACAATCATAGTACACACTAAATATTAACCCTTCCAGATTCCAACCACCTTTATACCACAAACATTGAGGAACAGCATAGATTCTTTCAATTGAGCACTTTATAGCCTTCCAGACTTAACAGTTCAAAGATTTCACACCATAATCTCTCCTCCATTTGGTTTTCTTCTCTTTACATGTTCCAGCTCCTGACTCAAGTTTCTTGCCTTCACTTGGCAGCATATCTGCTCTCAGCCACTTTAGTTTCTTCTCCTGGCCCATATCCTGGTAGCCAAGTTAAAACATCCAGAGCCAGCCTCTCTTTGCTTTTTCCACCCGATTGAAGCTTCCTTTTCCCCATATCCCTATATTCCTTGCTCAAAAACCCATCCCATCTCAAACTGCCCAGTTCTGATGGAAGGTCAAGGACATGAAATATTTGTTTTTGTTTCTCTCCGCAGAAGCTGCCTGATCTGAATATTTTTAGCACTTTGCGTTTTCTTGAATTTCAGATTTACAGCATCTGCAGTATTCTGCTTTTCAAAATGCTGATGAAATTTCCAGATGAATGCTCAAATCTTTCATCTGCCTATTTTAACAGAGGACCTAAAAAAGTAAACAAAGGGATACCACAGAGAGATAACCTGGAGCAAATGTTTAAACTTTGCAGAATCAAATTTCACCAGCTCAAAAAAAAGGGATTGCGCTGACAGCATCTTCCGTAACATCAGAACTTCCCGAAACTTTGCAACAGTGATTCTCAAATGATTCCAGTTACACAGTAAATATTACCCAGGACACCAAGGAAGAATTCTCTTTTGCTCCTCTATCTAAGTGGGTAAAGAAGGCACAGGAGATTCAGCAGTTGAGTAACAACTAATGAAGTGTGCTTTTTTTCAAACTGTACTCAAGATGCCCTATGGCTTAAAGGGGTACTTTGAAGATCTCCTCAGAGACTCTGTCTTGAAGCATGTTACCAACTCTGCACAACCCCTATCTGGCAAGAGAGGGGCAGGAAAGGACATTCAATATAGGAAAGAGCAACAAGGCATCAGAAGCAGATGGAATCCCTGAAGCACCAAAATATGGCATGACTGCAAAATATTACATGACCTCATTTTGTTTATGTGGAAGCAGTAGAGTCTGTCAGGAGATCCCAGAGATGCACTCGTCAGAATCATCTTCAACAAAAGGCAACATGGCTGTAGTAAATACAAAGGAACAGGCCTGCTGTTGACCACAGGGAAGGTTATCATCAGAATCCTTTTCAATCACTACCTCTGTAACTGAACAGCTCCTTCCAGGGGCAGGTTCCATCTCTAAGGGATGCAGTAAACTTGAGCTTCACACAACCATAAGGAGTTACTGACACAGCACTGACTTGACCTTTCGACGCTGCCTTCCTTGACCTCGAAGGTCTTCAATACTGCTAACTACAAGGGATTACAGAGCATCCTCCTCCATTTTGGGTATTGCCAAAATGTTTGCATCCATCCTCCGCCAGCTCCAGGATGAAATAGAAACCGTGATCCCAAGGAACGAACCCATCTCAAACCGGGATCAAGCAAAGATATGGCAACACACTAACAGTCTTCTCGCTCGCCCTTGCTTCGACTCACCACTTCAGCAAGCTCTAGACTGGATTAAGGCTAATCTACCAAACAAATGGGAAGGTGTTCAACCTCCATTGCCTGCAGGTCAGATCCAAGGTGGTCTTTGAGCTACAGGATGTTGACAGTGCTTCAGTCCACACATTCGATGCCAAGCTCCATGCCAGTGCCAATGCCAACAGCTTCAAAGTGTACGACAGCGTGGGCCTTGTACTAAACATTCTTCAAAAAGAAGGGTGCTCCACCAACTTGCTCCAGCCGCATTGATAATTTTGATGGGTGGCAGACAGCACAATGAGGTCTTAGAAACCATGAACCACCTTCCATGCCATAGGAGCCTACTGTCACAACAAGGGCAGACATCGATGATGAGGTTTAACATTACCTTCAGTGTAACAAGGCAGATTTCAGTCACCTGAAGAAGAGTGTTTGAAGACTGGGACCACAAACCCAGCTCCAAGCTCTCAGTCTACAGTGATCCATTACAATGGCAACACCAACCCTTGTATATGGCTCAGAGATGTAGACAATGTACAGTAGACACTTCAAAACTCATGAGAGGTACCACCAAATATCCACACAAACATGCAAATTCATCAGCAGGATAGGCCTACCAGTGTCAGTATTCTTCATTCTTTGCCTTCACGTCACTAGAATTAACCATCTCAATCAACTCTACTCGGTGCACCACAGGCCTGATGCTCGATTCCTGAAATGAGTGCTCTACTCAGAGCTTCAAAACAACAAGCTAACCCCAGGAAGGCAGAGGACATGCTGGGAGGGACACCCTCGAACATTCTTTGAAAAAAGTGCGACATCCTATTGATGCCTGGGAAGCCTTTGCTCAAAACTATCCAAAAGGAGAGGGAAAGCAATTGGGAAGGATCTGTTCACCAAGTCTCATCGCCAACAGGAAACTGAAGTCAAAGGGGTGGCAGAAAAAGGAGCATGTGCCAACCCAGACATACTACCCTCCCAATGCTCCCCCCAAACCACTGTCTGCCATGTCCATGATGGACACTGTGGGTTGTACTGTAGACACTTCATCTTCAGTCACCTGAGAACTCTGCGGGAGCAAATCATCCTCATCCAGGAGGGACTGCCTACTAAGAGGCTTGAAGTGTTAGGGGTTTCGCCTACTGGTGGGAGATCCAGTGAGAAACTCTTTGCAGGAAGGCACTCAGAACCACGAGGCAATCAGGCAGTGCCGAGGTCACATTAAGTCTCTTTTACCAATTGGTGACCAAAGGACAGCAGCTCTTGGGCTCAGTACTGTCATAGGGGAGGCCATGCCTGGGGCAGAAACAGCATCTACTAGAGTCCCACGATCATGGAGTATTATTGGGGGAGTAGGATTGTAGGGAAAATAGATGGCTGTTAGCAAGCCCCTCCTTCCCAATGTCTCGCCCCTTTATCAGGCACTGATACCAATGGCAGCAAGAGGAGGCTGTCACATGGTCCTTAACTGGCCACTTAAAAAGGACTTGAAGTGGCAGAAGCTGAGAAGGTTGACCATGGTCCTGCCTGGGCAGAACCTAATTCAGGGGGAAAACAGGAAGGCAGCAGGGTTCAGGTCGATGACAATGCTGCCTCCAAGCTTGCCACCAGGGGGAGCAGAATATTTTTGTCCAAAGCGACAATGAGTGGAGTCAGAGTTTCCAAAAGTTCTGGAAAAGGTTTTTGTAGGTAACAAGATGCAGGAGTTGAGCTGAAAGATAATTAATTACCATTTCTAACTTGAATGCGTCATTGATGTGCTTGCTTTTGCCATAGGGCAGATAGAAAAACAACCCATTTTTGAGATCAGGCTTCCCTATAAAAACTAGGTACCGTTCTTTTTTTTTTGAGATCTGTGGCCAACTGAGAGGTGGACAGAGAGAGATAGCGAGCCAGCCAGACCTACGCCTTAAAATCAGAAAATTCCATTCTTTCACTGTACAGAACAGAGTTTGTGGCTTATACTCGGATCAGACAACAAGTTTATTAAGATCTTGAAAAATTTGTATAAAACTTACAGTGAGAGGAAGAAATTACCATTTTAACTCTCAGGTGAGCACCAGTTTTGGGATTAGAGGTTACCTGGCTGGCAAAGTAAAAGGGAAACAATCCATTGGAAACTGGGAGCAACCACAAACTTTTATGATTAAAAACTGGAACTCATGACGAGTGTGTGTAACATGGAGTCAGTAAAATGGAGCTTTTATTTCGAGTTTAAAGTACAAGTTACCCATAAAGAGAAGTGTTTAGACCTTTTTTTATAAAGCTTCTAGTTACAGTAAAAATTTGAAATATATAATTCTGAAATGTCTTTCCTTCAGCTTTTAACTGGAAATTTGAATTAGTTAAAAGCTACATCTACAGAGACTGTAGCAGCGTCTCAATTTTAATATCCCGTTCAAACACCTACATCAATTCTTCACTCCTTCAGCAGCTCACTGGAGCACCAATGTAGACTGACACCCAGGGCCCTTAAGCGTGCCATTAACCCATGTCCTCCAACCTCAGACAAGAGACATGCATCTGAAATACTATAATATATTGGTGGGAAATTTCTGCTTGCTCTGCTCCACGAGTCACAAAATCTGGCTGGTAGCCAAATAATCTGGTAGCCCCACATAATGTTCAAACAATAAACGGTAGAGCTTTGGTACAACGTGTTTCAGCAGTATACCCGAAACACCTCAGGGTGAAATCTTTTTGACACTGCCAGACTTGCTTTATAGTTGCGTTGACTGCAACTTCGCTTCTAGTTAATGTAACAATGTGTATCAGATATAATCCTTGCTCTGCAGCTGATTAACTGGTGCACCTTACTAAGACTAGAATCAACTTGAAGCACTGTGATCAGGAAGAGATGAGAGGGTACAAGGACACTCGAGGCAAGTTTGATGATGGTACAACTTACTTCAAATCTTTCTTATATTCATTCATTGGATGTGGGGGTAACACTTATTGCCCATCCCTCATCGCTCAGATCTTCGTATTAGAAAATAATTTTTGTCCAATACAAGGTGATCCATTTACTCAAGTAATTAATTAACATAGCTGAGTAAATAATGGAGGACCCAAACCACTTCACCCTCACCTCCTACAATCAGCCCTCAAGTTGTGGCTTGTTGAGTTGAAAATGACCAGGAATATTCACAGAAGGGAGAAGCCAAGGCATCTATTCCTCAAGCTCGCTGTATTTCTAATGATGCAAATGTTAGAATCAAACAGGAAAAGCAAGGGATAACATTTCAATTCATAACTCAGTCGGTTATTAAGCCTTTCACAGAAAAAGGACAGCTGAGAAAGTAAAAAGAGAGAGAGTACAAGAAAGAAAAGTTGCCAATAATGTAAAAATGAACCCAAAATGTACTTTACAAACCCGTTAAAAGTCACAAAGGATACAGCAAAAATTAGGAACTTAAATGAAACAGTCTTATTGAAGCAGAAGGAATGACTGATTTACTACATAATTTATTTCTCTTGGTTTTCACTGTAGATCTCTCAGAATAATGGCAGTTGCAAAATCAGCGATACGTAGAACATGAGTAATTTTTGCAAGGCCCAGCTAGGATCTGCCTTGGGTTGCCGAAGGAAAGGAGGATGGAAATAACACAGCCTTTGACCCAAGGTGAGCTTCTGATCAAATGTCCAGAGTTATTCCAAGACCACCCACTTCTACTGCAGTAACATCACACAGACCCTCACCCACCTCAACATAGTTTGAAAAATTAAGCACCATTCCTTTGCTACCTCTCGAGTTGAAAGCCAGGACTACCTTGGTCTTTCAATCCTCCGTTAACTTGAGATCATCCAAAACTCTGCTGCGGCAAGGAGTCCTGTACATCATCTCCCCTGGGCTCACTGACCTATTTGGCAACATCTCAGTTCTAATATTCTTATGCAACTTTTTCAAACCTATCCGTGGCCCATCAGAAGGAAAATATGTGAAATCGCTATTAGTTTGAGGTACAGGAACAGAGAAGCACAGGGGTGCAGCACACAAGCCTTTGAGGTGACAGATCAGTGATAATTGTATTGATTGCTAAGCAGGTTTGAAAGGGCAGTATGAGTCCACTTTGATGCATATTTCTTACAAAAGAAATAGGAGTAAGCCATTTGGCCCCTCAAACCTGCTCTGCCATTCAATAGGATCATGGCAGAATTCACATTCTCATACTTAACGGTAGGCTCAAAGTTGACTTGAAGTTTGTTTTTAAAAATGCTGCTCCAACGTAGTCAATGTTCTGACCTGATCATGAAGAGAAGGTCATTGATGAATCAGCTGGAAGAGGGTTGAGACCCTGAGCAACTCCTGCAGACATGCCAGTGAGGATATTATGGCTTTAACAGGTGCATTTTGTCCTTTTTTTTCCCCCCCTATGAAGGAAGGTTGAGACAGAGATGCAAATCAGTCTACTCAAGCCACCAAAGTAAACAGTTTGTGAGGTCTTGGGTTTTTTTTTTGAAAAGCTGAAACAACCAGACAGAACAAAGGGAACCAGGACTTTTAGTTTTAGTTTTTCAGCAGCAGTTGCTGGGTCTTGAAGCTGGGCTTGGCAACTGCAGTACATCGCTCTCTGCTACTCTCTCTCTGAGTTTCCTCGATGTTTTTTCTTCCTGGACTGGAGAATTCCCT
This sequence comes from Rhincodon typus, assembly GCF_021869965.1. Classification (NCBI taxonomy): domain Eukaryota; kingdom Metazoa; phylum Chordata; class Chondrichthyes; order Orectolobiformes; family Rhincodontidae; genus Rhincodon; species Rhincodon typus. Next base: position 18,987 of record NW_025967509.1, read on the forward strand.
GATAGACAATCTATTTTACTGAACTTGCATTTGCCAAGGGTGTGTTTACAGGATGCTACCATATTGGAACAGTTACTGTTTAGTAGGTGAATAATATTTTATTCTGTTAGGTTTTCCAACAGAGTTAGGTAATTCAAGTTTATTCTTTCTTTTGTTGTATTTTAATTATAGTGTATGAATACAGTGTGTTTTGTTTCAAGACTGGTAGTTCGACCAGTCGAATTGCATCCGGAATGCAACGCTTGGCACTTGCCTTTGAAAGAAGAAAACGTTAAGATCTAGGCTATCCCCTTAATATCTTCTGAGGGGGTTTGGTCTAGTCCATAACATGTTCTGGAGTGGAGATGACTGACCTCCAACAACTACAACCATCTTCCTACATGCCAGGTATGACTCCAACCTGCAGAGTTTGCCCTGATTCCCACTGATTCCAATTTTGCTAGGGCTCCTTGATGTCATACCTGGTTAGATGGTGCCTCGATATCAAGGGCTGTCACTCTCACCTCACCTCTGGAATTCAGCTTTGTCCATATTTGAACCAAGGCTGTAATGAGGTCAGGAGCTGAGTGGCCCTGGCAGAGCCCAAACTGGGCGTCACTGAGTAAGTTATTGCTGAGCAGGTGCTGTTTGATCGCACTGTTGATGACACCTTCCATCACTTTACTGATGATCGAGTGTCAATCAATGGGGCGGTAATTGGCCAGGTTGGATTTATCCTGCTTTTTATGTGCAGGACATACCTGAGCAATTTTCCACATTGTTGGGTAGATGCCAGTGTTGTGGCTGTACTGGAGCAGCTTGGCTTGGGGCATGACAGGTTCTAGGACACAAATCTTCAGTACTATTGCCACAATGTTGTCAGGGTCCTTAGCAATATAAAAAAAATATACAAACCACAAGGAATTCCATGGTGGAATGGAAATATCACTTCACTAACAATCCAGAAGATGTGGATAATTCTGAGAATGTGGATTCAAATCCTACAGTAGCAGCTGGTGGAATTTAAATTCTATTCATAAATCTGGCATTATAAAACAATGATATTGAGCTAAAAGTCACTTTTTTTATTGTAAAACCCATGTGGTTCATTAGAGTCCTTTTGGGAAGGAAATCTGCCATCCTTATCAGATCTGGTCTCCAGACCCACAGCAAGTGGTTGATTCTCATCTGCCCTCTTAAATGGCCAAGACAAGACTTCCAGATTTCGATTGCCCCCACACCCCCAACCCCCAAAACCCCAGTGTTTCTTTTTACATTCATTCATTCATGGGACGAGGGCATCACTGGCTAAGCCAGCATTTATTGCCCATCCCTAATTGCCCAGACGGCAGTTAAGATTCAACCACATTGCTGTGGGTCTGGAGTCACATGTAGGCCAGACCAAGTACGGACGGCAATTTCCTTCCATAATAGGTCATTAGTGAACCAGATGGGTTTTTCTGATAAGCGACAATGGCTATCATGAGACCCTTAACTCCAGGTATTTATTGAATTCACAATCCACCATCTGCCATGGTGGGATTCGAACTTAAGTTCCCAGGACATTACTTGGGTCTCTGGATTAACAGTCCAGCGATAATACCACTAGACCGTTGTCCTTGAACACTGGGGAAGCAATAAGTGATGGATAACAAATATTGGCTTCGGTGGTGTCCACACCCCGAAGAACTAATTTGAAAAAAGTACAAATTAAATGAAGAGTGCTCAAGGAAAAAGCAACACTAGAACAAAAATATGTCAGGATTTCAGCCATTTAGCATCAGGACTGAAAATCTACTGCAATTTCTTCTACAGGGCAAGGTTTAGGGTTACGAAAAGAAAGGTTAACCTAGATGGAGCTGGATTATAGATGTCACTGAGCAGTTGCAGACAGGCTACAGTGGATGTGTAACAATGGCGTAACGCAGATGAGTGTGACATACTGTGGCAGATGAACAATCTCCTGGCAAAAACAGCAGCATGGCATTCCACAGCTCTGTCTGGTGAGACGCTATTAGGTAGTAGTAGAGTCCCAGTGAATTCATACCAGGGACAAAAACAGTTGATAAAGTAGGTTGTTACCCAGAAAGTGGTTACGAGAGAGAGCTTGGTAAGGTGATTAGGATACGTGAATTTAAATTGCGCTGTAGAAATTCTCCTTAAGCAGCACATTTGAAATTCATGGGAAGACCAGCACCTATAGCTTCCCCTCCAAGCGACTGACCATCCTGACTTGGAAATACAGCATTGCTCCATCACTGTTGCTGGATAAAGATGCTGGAAGTCCCTCCTTAGTGTACCTACAGCAGTGGTTCAAGATGACAGCTCACCAACTTGTCTCAAAGACAACTGGGGATAAACAATTAGTGCTGGACCAGGCAACCACACCCATGAATTTCCTATGAATGAAAGCAAGAAAGAGTGGGGTGGCGGAGAGATAAGTTAGATAACTACCTGAGGGAGAAAGGGATAGAAGGATATACTGATCAGGTGAGATGAAAACAGGGAGGTGGCCAGTTGAAGCATCAACTGTTTATTTGCCAGTCTCTGTGCTGTACTTTCCCTATAATTCTAACCCAAAACATTCTCCACTGTTCAGAATGTTCTGCAGCACAGATTCAACATAGAAGTTTCCCTATGCACGATACACAAGCTGGCAACAAAAGAATTGGGCTAGTCAACACTCCGAGAAGAAAGGGAGAGCAGTTAACCTAACCAAGCACGGACCACAAAAGGAATGCTCCAATGAAGCACAGACTAGTTTCAGTAAAGCTTTCACAGGTTGGAGGCTTCACTTCTGATATAAATCAAATGAGTTGAACCAAGGGTGCATCGATGACAAGTATGGAACTGCAAGCTACACCATTAATAGTCTCTCTGAACACTAAGCTGCCCGCTCCACTCTGCCTGTGGTCATTCTTGCTTGAAAAGGACAATTTTCTGTGCACAGTCATGGATGAAAGAAGGCTGCGCACATCTCTTCCAGAGTTTCAGGTCAACCCCAGGTCACAAAAGCAGGAAATAGCAGCACAAACCATTCCAGGCCCTACAACAGAGAGCGGGGGGGGAAGTGTTGGAGGCCCCACAACTGCACTGCAGAAAGGCATTGACTCATCTGGCTTCTGCATCCAAAAGATTAACTGAAACAATTTTGTCTTTTGCTTTAAAAGACAAAAGACATGTTAAAATCTACTAAGGTAGAGCCCACCACCACCCCCTCTCCCCTCCACACTCCGTCCTCGCCATTCAGGCTGCAAGCTCTCCAACTTGGTGTCTGGTGCAAGGAGACTAAGACTGTCTTAAAAAAAAGCGCTCCTCAGTGACAATAAAAATGAGGTTTTTTTAAGGTCTGGAGAACACCTTTCACAACATTTGAACATCCTAATATATTTCAGAGCCAATCAGTACTTTCTGAATTGTTGAAAAGTCGGAACTGCCAATTTGCAAACAGCAAGATGTGATAAAACCAAATGACCAGATTGTTCACTTTCTCTCACATAGCTATGGAATAAGACCCTCAGCAGGGCTTCTCTTTTAATTGGGATTCGTGATGTCTACCCCAGTTAGCAGAGAACAGTTTAGCAGTTCTGAAGAGTTGTCACCGGACTCATATAGTCAGAGTCATACAGCACCTTTAACAGACCCTTTGGTCAAAGTTTCCCAAAGTAAACTAGCCCCATTTACCTGACTTTGGCCCATATCCCTCTAAACCCTTCCTATTCAAGGATCTGTCCAAATGTTTTTTGGACACCAACTGTACCCACATCTGCCACTTCCTCTGGAAGTTCATTCCACACACAAACCACTGTGTGAAAAAACTGCCCCCTACGTCCCTTTTAAATCCTTCTCCTCCTGCCTTAAACATATGCCCTCTAGTTTTGACCTCCCCCACCCTCAAAACATGGAACTCTGCTTTTTCTCCCCCGTCCATGGGGCACCACAGATGCTGCCAGACCTGCTCGGCTTTGCCAACAATTTCTGTTTTTACCCCACGGTTGAACATTTCTAATGAAAGATGAAACCTCTACTATAGCTCTGCCTCAGTACCGTACCGGAATAGCAGTCTTGGTTATAAGCAGACAAGCCCACATGAGTGAAGGTTTGGCAAGGTCAAGATCCAACTCAACCCCTTTCCGTTCCAGAGATATCAGGCTTGCACCTTTCCCCCCTCACAAAACAAGTGAGCTCATCATCAGGATAAATCTGTGTTGTTTGCCTATGCTAGTATAATGCTGTTTGGATTTGGTTAACAGAGGGCAGAGTGACAGATGAATCCTGGAGCCCTGTGAGAAATGCTTCCTGCTCAGCTCTTCCTTACAGGATGATGATCAGGAAGAGCCCTCTGGCTCTCAGAACTGCATCTGTTTTAGGTGAAAGGTTCCAAGACAATTGGAGGTGAATTATAAATACACTGCCTGTGAGGGGAAACAGATCAAATAGTCACTTTTAAAAAGGGTATCGGATAAATATTTGAAAAAGAAAGCTTCATAGGTCAATAAAAAAAAAGGGGTTAGAGTGACAAGTCAAATAGCTTTCGAAGAGTTGACACAGGTATAAAGGACTGAATGGCTTCCCTCTATACTGTATGAAGGTATGATGAGTCATCACACCTATGTAGCTGAAGTTACAGGAGACTTTCCTTATGATACGGAAAGAGCGAAAAGGTCTACATTACTCTAATGGTTCCAATCACTCCACGTATTTCCTAAGGTATATTTGCAATGCTCCTAGCACGGAGTATCACTTGAAATAGGACAATCAGGTGAGGAGCTGATTGTGCACAACCTTTCATTTGTTAATATTAATAGCAGAACCAAAACAAAAATTGGTTAATCAGATCGGAGAACCTCCAAACAATACTCTGCAAGACAAGGGCTCAACTCCAAGAATGTGACTTGGCAAAATACACCCTCAGTCACACTTATGAACAGCTCAAAATCTTGTCCTTCTGTTAACCCACTGAGACTGCTATACTTTTAATCAGAACAGATCACTGCATCTCTGTTCAACTACTGACATCACAGAGGCATAGCACAGTCTGGCAGTTTAGAGAGACATGGACTCTGTACTGGAGAAAGTCAGCAGTCCCATTCAGGGTGAGTAATACCCTGTACAAGCCAATAGAGCAGAATGAAGAGTCATATTGGGAGGCTGGATTAAATGAGGTAACTTCTCACAGTGGTCATGGGATTTAACCAGTTAAACTCATGTTTAAAAGAATGTGATGTGATATTTGTCATGACTACATCAGCAACTATTAAAGTCGAGCGGATTCCTTAAATGCATACTCACCCCAATATCCACACCCTGGATAACAATAGTGGAAGCCTTTAACTTGCTCTCACTTAGAAACAGAGAACTTAGCACAGGCTCAATGATTGTTTGAGCAATGAATTAGCAATTTTCTACAATGCTCATTTATTCCAGCCTGTCTCTGTGTCTATTCACAAATTTAAAGCCTAATGAATGCAGAAACAGGCAACTGGGGTGTAAGCAGATATCGATACAAGTCTTGACACTTTCTTGGTTCACACAGTATTTGTAGTGCCAACAGATTTAAGACACATTTTGGTCTGTGAGATTAGGATCTGTTCTTTATGCTCCCAGAAATTGCTCTATTTCCATTGTTCAGTCAATAGATGTTCTTCCCAGCCTGCACAATGCACCCTTCATTCCCAGGCACCACAGCCTTTTCAACAGACCATTCCACAAAACGTACATCCACAACGGAAGACCGAAGCTTCAAGATGCAGACAGTTCCTTGCCAAATCACAAAACTTTAAAACAAACAAGGGCAGAAATCACAGGAAAAACTCAGCAGGTCTGACAGCATCTGCGGAGAGAAAGCAAAGTTAACGTTTCGAGTTTGTTCAGAACTCAAGATCTGTTCTATAGAAGGGTCACTGGACCCAAAACATTAACTCTGCTTTCTCTCCACTGATGCCGAGCTTTTCCAGCAATTTCTGCTTTTGCTTCTGATTTCTAGCATCTGTAGTTCTTCGGTTTTCCAAAAATTTAAGTTTGAAAAAGAATAC
>NW_025967510.1:0-25000 GCF_021869965.1 Rhincodon typus
GGAGTAACCTTGCTGAGTTGCTCTGGGGCATTTTGTATAAAATAACTACCCCGTGCTGTGGATGAGACTCGCAAACCTTCCAGAATTTATTGCTTCTACAAGAGCAGCCTTCACCTGCCCACTGTATTGGACAGGAGTATCCCACCCACGAATCTGTTTGGATAAGAGATGTTGCTCTGTGCACACCAGCAGTGGCTTGTTGCTATGTCAAAGGGAGTGTGTTGTTTAGTGATAATTGTGAAACACTAACTGGACGATGCTGCTTTATGTCTATTTACGTCCTTTGGGAATACAGTGTTTCGCAAAAAAAAAATAGCTGTAGCACTAATTCTGAGCTCCTGAGATAAACCTTTAAACGTTAATTACTTTTCCTAGCTCATGAGTCATAATGAGACATAGAAGCAGTGAAATTGCCATTCCAATTTATTCTTAACGATTTTGGAAACAATATTGGGATACGGTGGTCTTTGTAAGTGCTGGAGGTAGGGAATAAGGATTGTTTTCTAACAGTTTTTATTTTATTCTCAGCTGTTAGTTAATCTTAGATCAGGTGTTGAACATGATGAATGTCCCTTCACTCTGTTTTTCAAACAAACCAGAAACCCCGCCCACAAAAGCGCACAACAGTTCTGTCAAAAGTTGTGGTTTGCACTGCGTGGAGTCCCATTTCTGCGGCTTTGCCAATGTGGGTGATGGTGAGGGACTTCAATATGGGGCTTCTGAAAATAGGCTCCTCTTGGGTTTGGGAGGCAGTGCTGCAGCCAATTCATTTGGCAATCCAGCAACTGTCAAAGCTGTCCTTTATTCAAAGTCCTCGGACCAAAGATGCTTAACTTTTCTGCTTCATTCTTCTACGGGATATTGAAGTTGCTGGCATTCATTACCAATCCCTTGGCTTCCTCGGTCATCTCAGAGTGTAGATGGGAGTCAACCGCATTACTGAGAGTCTGGAATCACAGGTAGGCGGATTTCTTTCCCTAAAGGTCATGAGTGAATCAGACGGTTTATTTATGACAATCAATGATGGTTTCCTGGTCACCATGACTAATATGCCATCAGTCGTTAGAATACCCATACTCAGAAAGGGAGAGGAACAAAATAACAGGAACAGAAGGCCAGTTAGTTTAATGTCTGTCACTGGAAAGATGTTAGAGTCTACAATAAAGGAAGTAATAGTTGTGTATTTAGAAATATATGATGTAATGAAACAGATTCAGCATGGCTTCATGAAGGGGAATTCATGCCTGACAAATTTATTGGAATTCCATGAGGAAATAACAAGTAGGCTAGCTGGAATGGCATGGTGGCTCAGTGGTTAGCACTGCTGCCTCACAGTGCCAGGGACCTGGGTTCAATTCTAGTCTCAGGGTGACTGCCTGTGTGGAGTTTGCACATTCTCCCCATGTAGTGATTCTGTGGAATTCTTTCCCATAAAGGTCTGTCAAGACTGGGTCATTAAGTATATTCAAGGCTGAGATACACAGATTTTTAATCGGGAAGGGAATAGGGTTACGGGGAAAAGGCAGAGCTGTGGAGTTGAGGATCATCAGATCAGCTGTAATCTCATTGAATGGCAGAATGGACTGAATGGCCTATTCTGTTCCTGTGTCTTACGGTTAGTGCAATTGAATCATTGTCTCAGCTCATTAGCCTGGATCTGGATTTCTTGTCAAATGAAATTGCAACTATGTCACCATCTCCCCACTACCGTTCTTAGCTCTTATGTACATTGAAGCTTTGAGTAGATCCATCGACTTTCCACCTTCTACCAATGCTCTATCCTTATGAGGACTCTTTATCTATTTTGGAAATTATCACCCATATTATCCACTGTTTGTGGAAATGTGGCTCCAAGTTGATCTTTCTCTTGCATAGCATTACCACAAACAAATATTGTGTGCCTTGATAGGACTAAGTTTGCTAAAATTCCTAACAGTGAAGACAAAATACACTGCCCTTTTCACCCCATGGTTCTGTTGAGTAGGTATTCCACTTGCAGCCTGGCATTTCCGATCCAGTGCCCATTCAGAAATAAATTGCCCAGTTTTCATGTTCTTCGGGTACCGGGTTGAAATCTATAAGCTTTAAGTTTGCACCCCCATTGTAAGGGGACAGAGCAGTATCTTGAGGTTGAAATCAAGCCACTGCACATAGGTTACAGGGTGCTCATTGCTCTGAGACTGAGCCTTACTTGAAATCAACAGGCAACATACTCCTGGACCTTTCTGCTCTTCGCACATCAGCCTCCCTTCACTCTGCGTCCCTGTGCTCATTGACTTGCATTCACACTGACTCCCCAGACATCTCCATTGCGAAACTTTAGAATAGAATAGAATAGAAATTTATTGTCACGTATAGTTTTACAAGAAGGTTACAATGAAAAGTTTTCTAAGTCGCCCCACTGCGGTGCCTACATCAATGATGGAAGTCATACATAATAATAAGAAAAAGAGTAAAATTAAGATAAAGTTCATCACAGTTCAGTGAATGGCTCCTGGGCTCGGGGAAAGCCGATTTAGGAACGATGGAATACCTGGAGGATGCAGCTGGGATGAGACCGCCATGCCGGGCTGCTGGAAAACTTGGACCCCGACAACAAAGATGACCTCCACACACACGGGATGAGAGCTCCATGCCGGGACAAGAGCCACACGTTGGGAGACGGCAGCGCCGGGAGACGGCCACGCTGGGAGAGCGCTGCACCAGGAGACGGCCGTGCTGGGAGATGGCCACGCCGGGAGAGCACTGCACCGGGAGACGGCCGCGCCGAGAGAGCGCTGCACCAGGAGACCGCCGCGCCGGGAGACGGCCACGCTGGGAGAGCGCTGCACCAGGAGACAGCCGGGCTGGGAGATGGCCACGCTGGGAGAGTGCCACACCGATGAGAAGGCTGCACAGAACCAAGGCTACCTTTCTCCTCTTTCAGGTGCCTGGGCCTAGCTGTGGACCTGGAGCATCAGTCTAGCCTGTGAGTCTGGGCCAGGAGAGTCAGCCTGGCACGTGGTTCCTTGCTCGATGGGAAACCCCAGGTTGGCATGTAGCCGCGTTGGGCTCGTCTCGGCATTGCTGTCGCTGGATACCTCCTCCTTTACCCACCACTCTCCATGCTTTAAAGAAAAGAAAACGATGAAAGAAAGAAGAGAATGTTCATCCTTGCGCTCCAATCCCTCCACCATCTTGTCCCTCCCTGTCTCGATCACTTTCTTCAGGCCTGTCTGAAAGCTCTGTGTGCTTCAAACTCTGTGCCCTTGTCCCTCACCGTTATCCTTCACTCTCTGGTACTGGAAGCCCAGGGTTCAGGGTTTGCAGCCTGCAATTCTGGAGCCTCATGAGGGACATTTACTTCACATCTGCAGCTCCCAAATTATCCCTGTTGGATCGCATTAACCTGGGGGGGAAAAGAGCCTGTGAAAAAATTAAATCAGGAAAAATAATTGCCATGTTTATATTGTGGAAACAGAAGGTTAATTGTTGTGCTGCACTTTCAAATGATTATTCTAATGAAAAACACCATCATGCTCTAAATAAACCTTGTTAAATGGTGCAGCTCCCCCCATGGTTGTAGGCAAGCATTGATTCAAGGAACAGGTTTCACTTATTATTTCTAATGTAGCTGAAATGATAACTTTTCTGAATGCGCTATTAGCAGGATTTTAAATCACAAGAATCCATAACCAAAAAAATTATCTTAATTCCATGCATCTGAAATAAAAATTGTTTTCAAGATGACTTTCCTGACAAACGTATACGAAGAAAACACCAAAAAAATGTGATAATCCAGATTTAGGTCTATTTTCTAATGATTTTTGGTGCAAATGCATAATCCTGTGTTTCATGTTATTGCAATTGGAAATTGTAAACTTAACAGTGTCATTTGGCAATTAAGAAGTGTTTTCTTTTTGTCTTAATATCCCCTTTTATTTTCAACATAGCTTTTAAGAAAGGACCCTTGGTTAAAGACCATGATTTGGACATTAGGTGTTGAATTCCTTACTTTCTTGAAAAAAAAATTCATGGAATATAGATGTTGCCGACTGGAGCCAGCACTTATACTTACACCTATTATTATGTGCCCTTGCGAAAATGGTGGTGAACTGCTGCAGTCCTTGGGTTATAGAGACACCAGCAATGCAGTCAGGAAAGAAGTTCCAGAATTTAAAACCAGAAATTCTGAAGGAGCAGCAAAATAGTTTCAAATCAGGATGGTGAGTGGCTTGGAATGAAACTTGCGAGTATTGGTTTTCCCATAAATCTGCTGCCCTCCTCTTTCTAGATGATAGAGGCTGCAGGTTTGCAAGGTGCTATCGAAGGAGCCTTGGTGAGCTATTGCAGAGAATCTTGTGTTTGGTACACACTGTTGCTACTGTGTATTGTTGATGGAGGGGATTGAATGTTGAAGGTATGGTGGATAGAGTGCTTTTTCTTGGATGGTGCCAAGCTTCTTGCTGGAATTACATTCATCCAGTCAAGTGGAGGGATGTTCCATCACATTCCTAATTTGTGTGGGCAGGCTTTGAGAGGCTAGTTGCTCACTACAGGATTTCTAGCCTCTGACCTGCCCTTGTAGCCACTGTATTTAAATCGCTAGCCCAGTTCAGTTTCTGGTCAGTAGCAACCCGAAGGATATTGTTAGTGGAGGATTCAGTGACAGTAATGCAATTGAATGTCCAGAGACGATAGTTAGATTCTTTCCGATTGGAGATATATTTTGCCCATGTTTGAGTTGCGTAAATGTTGTTTGCCACTGAACAGTCCAAGCTTGAATGTTGTCCAGGTCTTGCTACATATGGACAAAGACTGCTTTATTATCTGAGGAGTCACAAATGGTGCTGAACATTGTGCAATGATCAGTGAACATCCCTGCTTCTGATTTTAAAATGGAGAGAAGTTCAATGATGAAGCAGGCCAGTGGCTCGATTTTAAAAAGCCAACTCTCACTACACCCATTGTTGAAGCTTCTATTGCATGACATCTCAGTTGATATGGTACCCTTGGAACACGAGCCTTGCTGGGAATCAATACTTTAAGGAGAGATGTGAAGGAATGGAAGAAAACTAGTGCAAATATGGGAAAGAGGAAGACTCCACTGCAGAACAGGTCAAAATTGTACAGGATCTTGATAGAGTTGGCAGAATTTGTTGGCAAGAACATTCATAATCACAGGACAGATTTCAGATAGTTGGTGAAAAATCCAGGGAGGAGATGAGAAGAGATGTGTTTTTTTAAAACAGTGAGCTGTTATGATGTGGATTGCAGTGTGTGAAAGTGTGCTGGAAGCAGGCTCCATAGTAACTCACAAATGAGAATTGGATAATTGAAAAAGTATAATTTGCAGGGCGGTATGGAGAGAGCTGGGAGTGGGACTAGTTGCATAGCTCTTTCAAACAACTAGCAGGGGCACAATGGGCCGAGTGATCTCTTGTGCTGCATTTTGAGGTGACACGAAAAGCCAAAAAGCAGCAAAATGAATCTTCTCTCTTTCTAGAGAATTGCTGTGTCAATGGCAATTCAGCAAGCAGCAACTTGAACATGTTTATAAATTGTTTTATGAATCACAGTTCAACACATAATTATTCTCACTACTGTTCAGACTTTTTTTTTCACCTCAACCACCTGGTAATGTGTAGGACTGATGATTACTTGAAATAAAATTTGTGCATTACACAGCAAAGCTAAACTGTGAAGAGGCATTAGCAGCAATGACTTAAGACTGCTGAATGCAGAGTTTGGAGAGTGATTTCTTTTTATTAGGCACCTGGCTGCAGTTTGAAGCAGTTTGTTAAGAGCTGCTTTGTCTTCTGACACAATCGTGTGGGCCAACCTAGAAGATCAGCAAAAGCTGATCAACAGCTTAAAATGAATTGGTAAATCCTAGGACCTTTGGCCAGAAAAACAAACAGATGAGCCTTATGACACATGAAAGTAAGGAGTTAGGTGGGACAGGGGTTTACCAGAACTCGAGCTAGTTGCAAAATTGTCACAGCATGGAGAGAGGCCATTTAGTTCATCGTACCTGTGCCGGTTCTGTTATCTCCTGCCAATCCCTTGCCTTTCCCTCCATATACCTGGACACCATTTCTATCCAAATAATCATCCAATATCCTCTTGAATGCCTGCATTCAGTTGTCTCCACTACTTTTCCAGGGAGTGCATTCCATACCCTAACTACTCACAGTATTTTTTTCACGCATTACCCTTACTTCATTTGCACATCATGTTAATTGATGATACACTATGGTGTTACTGAAGAGCCCGTATACAAGTGCTGATGGCATGGGATTTACTGTCCAGTGAAGTCAAAGGGTTTGTAGATGGCTGTAGAGCTGAAGCAGCTGTAGTGCCAGTTAATATTGACAGCAAAGAACAGAGCTTTCTCTATTAGTAAATGCAGTTTGCAGTGCCTGCAAATGGGCCACTCTGCAAGCCTGATTGACAATGCTAAATTCATTCTTCGTGTACTCTAGATTGTTCAGCACATGTTATTCCAATTGCAAAATCATATCTAATGTTTGATACTGTTGCAAGTATTGTTTGGATACAGTCAGCACTTTGCTTGTTGAGAACAGCCAAAAGGTATTGCTGTTTGTTATGATCCGCTAGTTTTTTGGGACTTAGGGTCTACATACTGATGATCAAACCAGCAGTAAATTTTATATAACACATTATCCATTTGTACAAAAGGCAGAAAATCTTTCTGGCTTGAAGGGAGCATCTCTGTTTGTGGTGAATATCACTCATGTTGCAACTGCACAGCATCAAACAGTTAGCTTCAGCTGTTGCTCAAACATTTGAGACATCGTACTTTTCTTTTGTTTCAACATATATTTTATTCATAAGAAGAATTTATATACATTCATAGAAATAAACACAGTTCAGTTCTGTACAGTAGCATATCAAGGAAACAAAGATTGGCATTTGACACAAACCAAACAAACTAAAGGCATTTCTTACTTGAACTAGACTATATTTACGTGCATTTGAGGCACTAGGAGGATCCAATAACTGAATGGACCCCCATTTAACTCAGACGGTGGTCTTTACTCACTGGGGCTCAAGCTAAAGATCATCCCTCAGCACATAGTCCTGGACCTTGGAATGGGGTCTGCAACACTTTGTCAAGGTCAGCTCCTTGTTTTGGAAGACCAATAAGTTTCAGGCAGACAAAAGAGTGTCTTTCTTGAGATATCTTAACCTTCTAGGATAACCTGAGGTAGACTAGACACTTTTCAGGATATTTATGGTCTTATGGAAGAATAGGGTTGAGAAACCTGACAGCCATGATTGAATGGCGGAGCAGACTCAATGGACTAAATGGCCTAAATTATGCTCCTATGTCTTATGGTCTTAAGAGTGACTACCTTTACAGACAGACAGAACATGTACACACAATACGCTTGTTTCAACTCAACAACATCAATGATAGCTGTTTGCCGGTTCATTTCATATGACAATAGCTTTTGTGAAACAAACAAAGTCTGCCTGTTAACTGTCATTCATCATGATTTGGCACCCCCTTGACCAAAGTCAATTTGCCAACCACTCAGCATTCTCCTCTCATGCAGCAAAGTGTTGGTTTTCCCTTTGAATCGGTATTCTTGCAAATTGTCCCGATTAGTGCCAAAACAAAAGTTGCATTAAAATGCATTTTGTTCAGTGACATCAAGTTCTGTATGAGCAAATGGCTGTTTAAATGCAATGTATTTAACAGTTTAAGAATCTCTATTAGACAATAGATTAAAGCCTATGATAACAAGGTGTAGAGCTGGATGAACACAGCAGGCCAGGCAGCGTCAGAGGGACAGGAAAGCTGACGTTTTGGGTCTGGACCCTTCTTCAGAAAAGCACCTCTGATGCTGCCTGGCCTGCTGTGTTCATCCAGCTCAACACCTTGTTATCTCAGACTTCAGCATCGGCAGTTCCTACTATCTCAGATTAGAGCCTATGTTCTGTTGTGCACAAATTGGAAACTGCGTTCCCAACATTTCAATAGTGACTGCGCTTCAGAAGGACTTCAGTGGTAGTAAACCCTGATGGGGACCTGCCTGGTTACACTGGCAAATACAGATCCCACCCATCTCATTGCAAAGGTCATGACCATCATTGGACACACTCAACTGGGTGCAGTGCCAGCAGTGGCCAGCACAAATGGTGGCACTGCAGAGATGGAAGAGCTGCCAACCATCCAATGAGCAGCAGCTCTTGGAGATGGATTCTTGCTCTATAAAGCGATCAGAGGCCCATGGAAATAATGAGTCACTGGATTCAAGTTTTAATGGCTGTACAGTTTCAAGTATTTGGTGTTTTGGTGAGGGTCTAAACTTGAACACAGACACTTTGTGTCATTCTGAAAAGCTTCCACTCTGCGAATGAAACCGACTTAGAGGCACCGATCTAGTTTGGGCCGATGACCCTTCGGATTTCTGTCGAGATGCCTTACGACTGATTTCTCAGAGGAGCCTGGTACATCCATTTCCGCCTGTCAATCTGGCCTTTCCCTTTGGCTAGGCGCTGGAGAGCTATTACCAGGCTGGAGGCTCCAGACCAGAAATGTACACTCCTTAGAGTCATAAGACACGGAAACAGACCCTTCAGTTCAACCAGTCCATGCTGAACAGAGTCCCAAACTAAACCAGTCCCACCTGCCTCTCCTGGCCCATATCCCTTGAAACCTTTTCTATTCAGGTACTCATCCGAAAGTCTTTTAAACAATGTAACTGTGCCCACATCCACCACTTCCTCAGGAAGTCCATTCCACACACGAACCACCCTCCATGTAAAAAATTTGCCCCTCATGTCATTTTTAAATATCTCTCCTCTCACCTTAAAAATGTGATCCCTAGTCTCGAAATCAGTCATCCTAGGGTAAAGATAACTACCATTAATTCTATCTATACCCCTCATGATTTTATAAACTTTTCAATAAGGTCACCTCTCAACCTCTTATGCACCAGTGAAAATATGCCAGCCTACCTATCCTTTTTTTTAATAACTCAAATCCTCCATTCCCACCAACATCCTGCTAAATCACTTCTGAACACTCTCCAGTTTAATAACATCCTTCCTATAACCAGATGACCAGAACTAAACACAGTAGTCCAGAAAAGGCCTCACTAATATCCTGTACAAGCTCAACATGACTTCCCTACTCCTATACTGAAAGACAGCAGACCCTGTCTCTAAACAATGCACCCAGAAAAGGGAATAAAGATGGTCAGTTATACTATCGTTAGACAAGTTTACATAGTCCCATATGAAAAAAAAATGCTTCAACCAGAGGTGACCTGTGTGGTTTCTAACTTTCCTTAGTTGCTGATTTAAGCTTTCACTTGTGAATTGGTTCGTAGCCTCTCCCAGTTTAAAAACTGGGTGTGAATTTCTTCTTCCCCAGCTTCTTCCCTGGTGTTATTTGACTTGGGAATGGACCTCTCAAATTTCAAATTTAACGTTGCCCTTGCTCTTTGTGAACCTTCTCTGCAGCCGTAACATTGTATTCCTCGCTCTGTTCGATTACCCTTATGAACTTTGTATATGTTCTGCGCACAAAGCAAAACATTTCACTGTACCTTGGTGCATGTGACAATAATAAATCAAATCAAATCAAATTTCAGTTCTTAGTAAACTTTGAGTCGGGAGGATTAGTCTTTGCTCTCATCCTTGTGTTCCATTCCCTGCATGGATGCATCCCTCCCTGTCCCTGAAAGTTTTGTGCTCGTCCACTTCTGATTGCATAATTTCCCATTTTTCTTCATTCTGATAATATCAGTCATGTCTGGAGCTGTTCAGGCCCCTAGTTCAGGAATTTATTTCCTAACCCTGTACTTCTCTCTCCTCCTTTTGAAGATAGGGTTTAAATCAGCAGCTTGATCACCTTTTGCTGTATCACTGGTATGGCTCATTATTAAAATTTGCTAACGGCGTTATCTAAATGCAACTTGTCGCTTTGTAAATGCAGCCTCCACAGAGGAAATCCAAATTGCTGCAGGGTGCGGGGGGTGGGGGTAGGAATCAGCTGAGAAGCTTTGAATGTTAATGAAATAAGACGCAGTGTGCCCCTCATGCTGAGGAGTGGGAATGTAATTCTTTGTGTAAATAATGCAGCTGAATCAAAGAATTCATTTCTGAATCGTTCAGCATGGTAAATGATGTCATTGCAATCTTTCAGCTGTGACTGCTCCTTCCGATAGCCTCTGAGGCAGCTGTCACGGTATTAAAGATCACAGCATTTCTGAGTCTCCCAATTTGATTCTTTTGAGCTGCATCCTAGGAGCATCTGCACATTAGAGAGGAAAGTATGCGCAGTAGAAATTAAATGGCTGCCTCAGACAGCACGGGAAATACAGATAGAACCCCAGGTTAGATGCAGCAAGTGAGAACCATACAATCAGAGCAGGAAAGTGAGCGGCGGTAACCTTCTTCAGGCAGCAACTGTTGCCAAGGGAACAACTGTTTCCATGGAGCTGCCAGCCTTGTACAGTATGGATTGCAGTTGGTCAGAATCACACAGTAAGTGCCTTCAGAGAGTGTGCAACGTCATCAAAGATGAGCAGTCCTGGATTGGACCAATCTACAGCCAATGTATGAAATAACTGGTATCCGCAGCCACCCCCCACCCCCGGGATATCATGCTAGAGGAAGGTCATTTCTGAAGAAGGGTCTAGGCCCGAAACGTCAGCCTTCCTGCTCCTCTGATGCTGCTTGGCCTGCTGTGTTCATCCAGCTCTACAACTTGTTGTCTCTAGAGGAAAGTCTGTCTCTTTCTGGATTGCAATAACGAAATATCGATAAATGCAGTTGTTCCCTCTAAAAGTCTGGAAGGTCTTTTTCATGCAACTAACTCTCTGCTGCAGCTGGGATTCTAAATCTAGCTGTGTTCAAGGCATGATAGTGTGAAAAACCATGTGTGAACGGAGGTTTTACAGTACAGAAGGAGTCCATTTCGTGCGTCAGCATGTGTGTTTGAAAGAGCTGTCCAGTTTAGAATTAGAGTTATTGTCACATGTGCTCACATGAGTACAGAGAAAAGTTTACAAGCCGCCACTTATGGTGCCATCTTAGGTACAAGGGTGCCTAGGTGCAGAATCATACGTACACATTTTCAGAGGAAAAATATTAGAAAAATGAAGAACGAAGATGTCCTGCAATAAATTAGTAAAATTGGGAAATAAAAGTTGAGAATAACAGTCCTTCCAACCCAGGGCTTCAGCTCGAGGCTGGGAGTCCCGCATCCCAAATTCCTCCACATAGCCCAGCAGGTACATGCTCTTCAAGTGATAAGGCCTGTCCTCTTCTCTTAAATTACTTGATATAGTGTTGTGCTGAGTCTGCACAGTGTTGAGATTTATTGTGTAAACCCTTCATCCGAGTAAGGGCAGCAGAAACATCAGACAACTGGACCCCACATTTGGGAATCATGGTCACCTTTCCTGCTTTTAGTAATCTCCTTGAACCTCGCCCTCTGATCCTGCACTCATTGACCACTTTTCATCTCAGCTTGGCGCCCATTTTCCTCGCGCCCATTCTTAGAGAACCATGACACATTTGACATTTTACTGCTATATAAATGGACATTGTTGCCATGCAACTCCCACAGAAAATCAACGTTTCATGTTTCCAGCCTGTGATTGATGAGGTGTTTCGGCCTTTCAGAAGAGACCCTCCCATCTCCCCTCCCTACTTTACTTGTGTCACATTCAGTGTCCAACTGATTCCAACTATAGGACCTGAACTGTAACTCATTGTTAGAACGTCTATTAACATTCTGTAATCTGCAGTAAAAAGTGTTAAATGTACCCACACCTTAAAATGACCAGGCACAGCACAACAAAAACATTTTTGGGGATAGTAGGAACTGCCGATGCTAGAGAATCTGAGGTAACAAGGTGTAGAGCTGGATGAACACAGCAGGCCAAGCAGCACCAGAGGAGCAGGGAAGCTGTCGTTTTGGGTCTGGACCCTTCTTCAGAAACATTTTTGGGTCTGATTTTGGTGAGTGATGTAGATTGAATGTTGACACTCCTGCTGCATCTTCATGCCAACCATAGTCCAACTAACCAGCAACCTATTTTCATTCTGTTAAAAAAATGTTCTTACTCAGTCCTGAACAATGCAAGACCAATAACTTTGAGTTTGTGCCTCTTTTAGCAGAGTCCAATTATTTTTTCTTTAGAATTCACCTTCAGAACCCCTCTCCCTATTTAAAAGCCTTTTTACAAATCACTGTTTTGACCAGGTATGAGACGTGCAAGCAGAAGCCAGAAGAAGGAATAATCACTTCAAGTGTAGAATGAACTGAACTTGAGTTTCAAATGTGTATTAGGAAACAGCCCAGTTTTAGGTATCATTGTTTTTTTCAATTGTACTAACCCTTCATGAAGAATTCAAATACATACTGACTACAAATTGAGATAGTGCTTTATGAGCTATCTCTGTTTCAAACTGTAATTGTTGCAGTGCATGTAGGTCAAGTTGAGCATCAAAGTTTTTTTTTCCATAATTATACCCCTGTATCAGGCATTGTATCAATAATTCAGGGTTTTTAATAATTTAAATTCAATGTTTTCACACAAGGGAGGAAGTGTGTACATGTGCAACACATCAAGACACTCCTGTAATGTACTGAGGTCATTTGTGCCAAATGCTTTGTGTTAGTGTGACTGCTATTTTGTGCACAGCAAGATCCCACAATCACAGATGGAATGCATGAGCAGTGAGATGTTTTTAGTCAGACTCTCACGCCACTGAAGAGCTTGCCACTCCTCTGAAATAAGTGAGTTGTCTTCATAGAATCCCGACAGCATGGGAGCAGGCCATTTGGCCCACTGACCCCCTGAATAGCATCCCACCCAGTCCCACTCCCATACCCTACATTTCCTGTGGCTAACCCACCTAGCCTGCACACTATGGGGCAATTTAATGTGGCCAATCCACCCTAACCTGCACATCCTTGGACTGTGGGAGGAAACGAAAGCACTCAGAGGGAACCCACGCAGACACGGGGAGAATGTGCAAACTTCACACAGTCACCTGAGGGTGGAATTGAACCCAGGTCCCTAGCGCTGTGAAGCAGCAGTGCTAACCACTGAGCCACCGTGCTGCCAAATGTCTTGTGATGAATGTTTGGAGAGACTGGTATCCACCAGAGTTTATAAGAGTAGGAAGTGACTTGATTGAGAGGTATAAGATTCTGAAGTGTCTTCACAGGGTAGATGCAGAGAGGATGTTTCCTGTTATGGATGAACCTACAACTAGGGGTGATTGTTCAAAAATCAGTCATCACCCATTTATTATAGAGAATAACCAAAATGTTTTCTCTCAGAGCACTGCAAGTCTTTTGAAACTCTTGTCCTGTAAAGGTGACGGGAGCAGAATACTTGAATAGTTTTGAGTCAGAGGTACTTGCATTCTTAACAAAAACCAAAAGAACTGCGGATGCTGTAAATCAGAAACAAAAACAGAAATTGCTGGAAAAGCTCAGCAGGTCTGGCAGCATCTGCGAAGAGAAATCCAAGTTAACATTTCAGGTCTGAGGAAGGGTCACCAGACCCAAAATTTTAACTCTGATTTCTCGTCACAGACGCTGCCAGATCCGCTGAGCTTTTCCAGCGACTTCTGTTATTGTACTTAGATTTTTGTTGAGCGAGGGTTAGACAAGGGCATTTAGTTGAGAAAGGGTATCGGGTAGGCAGGGATGCAGATGAGATGTTACATTGATCTTATTGAGCGGAACAGCAGGCTCAAGGAGCTGAATGGCCTACTGTTGGTTCTTGGTTGTATATATGTGTCTGTGTCCAAGCGATGAGCTGCAACAAAGGAAGGCAATATTTAGTTCAAATAGAGAACATATTCATGAGGAAGCGAAAGAATGCCGAAGCAATTGGGTTATCTGGGGTGAACTTGGTGAGCTAGCCACAACTTTTAGAATGGATTTTCCTCTGACGTACAATGTTTACGTTAGGTAGTTAATCTACAGTAATATATTCCATGATTACATCACACAAACCCTTTTATTTTTCAATGTGCTCATCAGACCAATTGTTTGAGGGATTATGAAATTGGAAAACCGCGCCTTACCGTGTACCAGGCCTTATTTCCATATCTCCCCCATGCTCACTGGCATCTGTTGCACCCCAGTCAGGCAATGTTTTTATTTTAAAATTCACATCCTTGTTTTCAAATCCTTCCATGGCCTAGTCTGTCCCTATCTCTCCTGCCAGTCTCTCCTCCTGCTCTACAACCCTCCAAACTAATCACCTTTGTCTAGAGCCACCTAGACTCGAAATGTTAGCATGCGTTCTCTCCATGGATGATGCCTGACCAGCGGTGATCTCTGGAATTTTTTGTTTTCAGTCCCCTCTTGAACAACTCCTATATTTGTCCCTCCACGATTGCCTTCAGTTGCCTAAGGCCCTAAGCTGTGAAATTCCTTCCCTCTCTCCCTGACTTATCATCTACTTAAAATCTCATTTGGCCTTAGACTGGAAAATTTACAAAAGTTTACTTTGGCTTTCTGATATTTTAACAGCTGTGTTGCTGGAGGCAATGATATATTTGTTGCTCAAGGTGGGCATTACGTTTTCTGTGATCCTACGAAATGTGTTTAATTTTTGCAAGTTGTATTTTTACACTAACATATCTTAAACGATTATTACAGAATCTCATTGCTTCCATGCACAAATAAATGTTCCACAAGAGAGAAGCTGATATGTTATCATGTCCATTATACTTGGAATTGTTGCTTATTGATCACAGCTTTGTTATTGCATAAGATTATAGCTGGATGTTTCCAGTTAAAGTCAGTGTGTGGGTCACATAGGTGTGTAGCGACTCCTGCCTGATGCCCTCCACGTCATCTCCCGCTTTATATTTTGTAAGTTCATTCTGGGGATATGAGCAGTTCTAGAAAAATCAACAACCATTGCCCAACCCCGGTTACCATTTGGAAGTTGATGATGAACAGACAGCTTAAGTTACTGCAGTTGTATGGTGTCAGTACTGTTAAGGAGCGAGTTCCCATTGACACTGATGTGAAATGGTTCCAAGTTAGGACTGTGTGGAGCTTGGAGGGGCACCTGGTGCTCTCCTGTTAATGTTAGCTCTGCTTTGAAGTGTTGAACCCAACTTCATTAAAGAATGGGAGTACTGAATGTGTCAGAAGACTTGGCACTTCAGCGTTCGCTTGGACTAGTCAGTCCATTCCATTGGATTGGTGAACATTAATGAACCCACAGCAGTACATGTGTGGGAGATTTATACATTGCGTGAAACAATGGGAAATGCTTGTGCCATTACTGTTCAACCCAGCTCCCGTGCAGTTAATTACATGGTGTAGTGACTGTTACGCACCGTGCTCACACGGGGACTGCTAAGATCCCACAAGGAGTGCTGGAGCTAACTGTCCATTTATTCTACATTGGTGATTCAGTGTGAACAACTACAGCAGAGAAATGAAATTACAAGACTTGGTCAGTGCAACAACTGTGCCATTTGCAGAAGATTGATATCAATATCGATAGTGAGGAAGGTGTTTGGAATGCTTGCCTTTATTGGTCAGTGCATTGAGCAGGAGTTGGGATGTCATGTTGCAGCTGTACAGGATATTGTTTAGGCCACTTTTGGAAATCTGGTCTCCTTAATGTAAGAAAGATGTTGTTAAACTTGAAAGGGTGTAGAAAAGATTTACAAGGATGTTGCTGGGGTTGGAGGGTTTGAGCAAAAGGAGAGGCTGAATAGCCTGGGGCTGTTTTCCCTGGAGTATCAGAGGCTGAGGGGTGTCCTTATGGAGGTTTATAAAATCACAATGGGCAAGGGTAGGGTGTATAGCCAAAGTCTTTTCCCCAGGATAGGGGAGTCCAAAACAAGAGAGCATAGGTTTAAGGTGAGAGGGGAAAGATATAAAAAGGACCTGAGGGTCAACTTTTTCATGCAGAATGTGGTGCGTCTATGGAATGAGCTGCCAGAGGAAGTGTTGGAGGCTGGTACAATTACAGCATTTAAAATGCAGTCTGGATGGGTATATGAATAGGAATGGTTTAGAGGGATATGAGCCAAATGCTGGCAAATGGGACTAGATTAATTTAGGAAAGCTGGCCAGCATGGACAAGTTGGAGCGAAGGTTCTGTTTCCATGGTGTACATCTCTATGACTCTAATATCCTTGAGCTCAGTTTCAACTTTCGGCCCTGAACTCATTAGTTTTTCTTCCAGGTTTCTCCTCCATGATCTTTCTGCATTGATATTAACTGTCAGACCTCTCGATTCCTCCTGCTGCCTCCAAAATATTAATACGGTGTGTGACACAATTTACGTGAGCTCTTCAAATTTCAGCCTCCAATTCCCTTCCTCTCATATCGAGTTTCTTCAGCCGCTTCTCTCTCACTCAGTAGGGTCCAGGGTTCTCCTGGACTGACGTTGCTCAGTTGGCAGCATTCCCACTTGCTGAGTCAGATGGTTGTGGCTTTAAGTGTCACTCTGCAGAGCGCATGCAACATAATCCAGGCATGCATTAAAACAGTGTGTTGTTGGTGCGTTGTATTTCAGTGATGTTATCTTTGGGGCGAGATGTTGAAACAAGGCCCTTTTCTCCTCTGCTGGACTAATGTCAACCACTACCTAAAGCACATGTCATCGTCTTTTTATTTGTGGGATCCTCCTGTGCACAGATTGGCTGCCCTTCCTTCATTGTAACAGTGACTACACTTCTACAGCCCTGAATTGGTTGTTAAGGTGCTTTGGGAAATCTTGAGGTCAAGAAAAGTGCCAGCCTTTTTTTAAAAAATGTCAACAGGCCTGTAAATAAAAAGTGATTCACGTAGTGGTACTTTGTCTTCATAACTGGCAACTTAGTCCCATGAGCTGACGGACAAAATTTATCACAGAGTATTGATTCCAACGAATCTCCTTTGGAAATCTTATTTCAAGCCGGTTATAGAGAGGAGCTTTTACCAATCTAATTAACAGCTCCTGCAGCCTGCAGTAGACAGTTCTGTCTCTTGTCTCTGGAGTTATGCAGTCAGACCATGGAGTTATCAAAGCCCATAGCCTAGGGGCAGGGTGACTCGCTCTCAAGGAGATTTAATAAACGATAATATAGCATGACTGAGGAGTAGTGGTGGTGGTGAGTGGGTTTTCTCCGGGGGACATTGGGATAGTGTTGGGGTTGTTGATGTCCAGCATTATCCAGGCACTGTGAGCAGGGGAGTATTACAGCCTGGACCATTGTCGGTCAGGAGGAGAGTCTCACACACATGCATGGCCATGTACTACGTATACAGGCTTCAAAGCACTCTCCTTTTGTGATGAACGTCAAATATACAGGAGCTAGGCCATCTCAGAAATAAACAACCTGGGGCACTGGGCAATGCCCTCATTATGAGATGATCCCATTAAAACCAGGATGGCCTGATTTATCTTTCCCTGCAGTCAACTGGGCCTCTTATAGCTCAATTACCTTCAGACAAACGCTGCTGGCATCATAATGTATGAGCTAACAGGTTATTGACCACCAGATGTTGCATTTGTTGCCACATCCTTCTTTTAGGTAGGAACCTGTGGGGACTGTTTAGTCTAGTGTGGTAATAGGGAAACCATCTGGTCTAACAACAAGTAACTTTTGGTTTATTGCATAGTAGCAACGAGGTACCAGTGAATTCGTGGGATGGATATCGTTACAGAGGCTACGAGGAGACCTAGATGGTAGGTCTTATCTCCTTCAAGATCTAGAGCTGTTCTACCTTTCACCACTTAAGTCCTTAAGACTTTGGCATTTATGCATCTCAGCATTAACCCTTCCAGAACCATTACCTGATACAACATTCTCCTGCATGCATTGTTCTCCATCATTAACATTTATACATTTATGTGTATAGTTACATATCCTACTATCCCATCTCCCCTAAGTTGCTGACTTCACAAATTCAGGCAGCCTGGAGGTCTCTCAGTTCTTCCAAAGCATGTTCTCCTCAGACTTGGAAGATTGGTAGATCTTTGGCTTGGGGACTTTTGACCTTGGTTCTGTTCTTGACTGTGTGAGGTCATTAAGTCCTTTTGCTTCTTGGCTTTTCAAATTTTGTGTCTTTAATCTCTTGGATGCCTTCTATGGAGGACCTTGTTTCTGCAGAAAAAGGCAATTAGTCAAGAATATTATTGAGGGAGCTTTTCATCTCATGAATTTCTTTCATAGAAGGCAGAAGTTCTGTTGAAATGGATATTTTCTTGCTGGCAATTTCATTTTGACAATATTCCAAACCTGTGGACAGAGGTTGTCCCACCTCAGTGGTGCCTTCCATGGAATCGTGTGTAGCCCATTATCCATGCAAATAAAGCTTAATCTGCTGCCAATCTGTGCTAATGTATGTAGAGTCTATTTCAGTTTATTGGCTGGGTTGGACATCTACAATTGTCCCCGTGTGTGCTGGTGAACCTAATATGTTTATTTCCTCAGTTTGCTGCTTGAGGATTGCTGCTTATTCAGCACGATCATTTCACTGCTACTGGTGTTTATTCCTGGGAAACTGAAGAATCGAAACGTTCCTCTTGAACTTTTTCACCTCATCATCTGAGGTCCAATTCAAATCTGCCGTAATGATTTGTGTGCCAGGCTATGTAGCCACTTGAAAGGCTTCAGTTTAAGGTTCATCAATGAGATGAACAGGTCACATTGCTCATTCTCTTTCCATTAATTTATGTCTTCTTGCTAAGTTTGCTAATTTTTGTCATCTGAACTCCCTTCAGTGTTGAAAGAGTCACATAATGGTACAGCATGGAAACAGACTCTTTGGTCCAACTTGTCTATGCCAACCAGATATCTGAAATTAATCTACTCCCATTTGCCAGCATTTGGCCTAGATCTCTCTAAAACGTTCAGGTTGAAGATCTGCTGAGTATTTCCATAATTTTCTCTTTCAACTTCAGAATGAGAAGTGGATAAATGTGTGTGTGTGTGTGTGTGTGTGTGTGAGTGAATTGACTTGTCAACATTCCTAAGAGAGTTACTTGGACAGCTAGTCCATCTGAAACAGAACCCTCCCCTTAACCCCCAGAAAGTCTACAGAGAAAATTATGTGAGAACATAACGAAGGACGGGAATTTGAAGACTTTCCTGTTTTTTCCCAAATCCATCATTTTGTTAAGATTCTCTGTTTTAATGTGAACATCTCTTGAATGAGCTGTCCACTTTGAGATGTCTTGTAATGTACGTCACCAACTGTTTTGCTGGTGAGTAATGCATTAAAGCTTTCATAATCTATTACGTTTGGACGTGAAACTTCAACTGATTTAGGAGCTGGGCTCCTGTGGGTAAGCAACTGGCAGTTGGATATGCTTTAAAAGGAATACAAGTCGGTGCATTTTCACAAAGTTGTCACGAGGAGATGACCAACAGCAGCTTGCGGTCTACGTGAGACTCCCAGATATCACTGGTTGCTGCTGTATGTGTGACATCAATCTAGCTGTTTTGTTTTCTATTCATTTTTTGTGGGATGTGGGCGTCGCTCAGCATTTCCTGCCCATCCCTAGTTGCCCTTGAGAAGGTGGTGGTGAGCTGCCTTCTTTGTGTTCGTAGAAGGCCAGTCGACACAAAATATGTAGTGTTTATTGATCCACAATCATTCATGATTGTGGACCCTGAAGGGTCTAGGCCCGAAACGTCAGCCTTTCTGCTCCTATGATGCTGCTTGGCCTGCTGTGTTCATCCAGCTCTACACCTTGTTGTCTCGGATTCTCCAGCATCTGCAGTTCCTACTATCTCTGTTTTGGTCAACCATTGGCTGAGATCCACTGTTAATGTCTGCTGACGTTGCCCATCTGCTGTGCGAGACTGAAACCCCTCTGCTAATGTGATAAATTACAACAGGGCTGTCAAATGTTTCTCAACGCGGGGAGTACTGCTACACTGCCAGGTTCGGCAGGTGGGGAAACTCACCTGTCACAACATCCGAAAGACTGCGTCGGCCCACCAAAGAACAGCAGTGTTTTGCAACAACCAACTGCATTTACTTGACGCCTTCAATGAAACAAAATATTGCGAAGAGCTCCACAGCAGCGTCATGAAGCCTAACCTTGACACCAGGCCAGCTATAAGAGCACAGAAGCCAAAAGCTTGGAGGGAAATTAGTTTTAAGGCATGCCATAAAGAAGGAGAAAAAAGAGGTTGAGTGGATTTAGGAAAGGAATTTCAGAGTTTATTCATTTTCTTTTAAGAAGGTCCCAAAATTTTACAAAAATGAGCAGAAATTGAATTGAATTCAGGACCTCTGAGATCTCCACGTTGACCTCCAGTGACCCAGGCTTGAAACCCCATCAGTTATACGGTCCATCCCCTCTGGCAAAGCAGCGTGGGTAAATTCGGCCTTCATTAGTCAGCAATTGTGTCTTCACCTGTAGTGTTAGCAATAGAGAAAACTAATAAGATAATGTGTGTAAAGGAAACCCACCAGAGTCGCAGTACTAGAAATCAAGTAAAATTATACCACATGAAAGGAGGCTATTGAGCCATTTGTGCCCATACTATTAGATGAGATGCCATCCCACCTTCCTGAGCCACGTCTGTAGCCCTGCAGGTCACAACACTTCAAGTGGCCATACAGGTGCTTTTTAAATGTGAGACACTTTCTATTTCTACAGTCCTTTCAGACCTTGAGTTTCTGAACACTATTCCCCTCTCGATGTAGAAGTGCTTCCCTGTCTCCTCTCTAATCCTTTAACCAATCACTTTGTTCCCCCTAGTTTTTGACCCTCTTGGTTATTGACTAAACAAAACAAAACCAAAAGAACTGCGGATGTTGTAAATCAGAAACCAAAACAGTAATTGCTGGAAAAGCTCAGCAGCATCTGCGAAGAGAAATCAGGGTTACTTTTTCGGGTCCAGTGGCCCTTCCTCAGTATTTACCATACCTAGGCTCCCCTAGGAAACTTGCTTCGAAGACAGGGTTCTGAATCCTGGGTAGGAAGATGCAAGAGGTCGAGTTTTGTTGAGAATTGTGACCTTTAGCCTAGTGCTGTTCGTGCCAATTTTATTCTGATCACCAAAATGAAACTGCTCTAGTGTGTTCAGAATGCTGTTTTGTCCTGGTGAGTCAGAGTATTAGAAGGAACAAGCTTGTCAAAAAGGACAAAAGATGGCTGGTAAGAAAGGATCAACTTGGCAGTTTTTCCTGACCCACACTCACGCCAGCCAACTGTCCCCTTCCCAACCTCATCTCTCTCTCCATCTCTTTTTCTCTCTCTCTCTCTACCCCCACCCTAGGCAAAAATCCACCGCCACACGCACCCCTCCCAAAAGCTGCCTTATAAACTTTCCCCAGGAGCCAACAGAAAATCAGGGCTATTGACCAGAAAATAAACAGCGAAAAAAGTCTCCCTCCTACTTCTTCAGCCAACTGAACCCAGGGTGGAATTATCAGGTTAAATGATAATTGCTTTCTCTTATATTTTTATTGAGAAGACAGATACTTTGTTAAGGAGGTTTGAAGTTTTGTAATAGCGTAGTTAATTTCTAGTATCCATAACTATGGCATTTCTCCATGACAATGGGTAGCAAGCTTTGGTTCCGAGATACACATTGCTTCAGCATACTGTGCCAAGCATGCAAACTGCAACATCTTAATACCAGCTGATATGGCTGGCATTCCTATTTGCATGCACCCACCCTCCCCATCCCCCAGTAGCTCTACTATTGATCTTAGATGAGTCATTGTACGCCAGAATGACGCAACCTAAGAAGCTTGTTGACAGCAGGAAGCAGCAACCAACAGAGAATATCACTTAGGCTGCACTTTGCCGCCCCCTGCTGATTGGCCATGTTGCAGCACTGGAGGAACGTCGTGGAAATGCCCCCTTCCCACCCATTTGGAATCCAGGGGACACATTTTCAAAAGCAATGAAAGGAACACATTGGAGACCGTAAATGTACCAACACACCCTCGATAGGGAACCTAGTGGAGAAAGGTGAAACATGCACCGTTTGTGCATTAATGCTGACCTTGGAACCTGTAGATCTGAATTTGAATCTCCATCTCGATGTCTTCTCCTGCAGCCTTAAAGAGACAGGAATGAGATCTGAGAAGTACCTTAGAGATGGGGAGTGGTATGCGTCTTGTCATGACATGCAGCCCTCCAACCACAATATCTTAGGAATGAAATATCTTGCCTTCATTTATATATATGACATAATTAAACTGCACCCAACTCTCCATTGACTCCTACTGTGAAAGGAATGGAAAGGAAGATTGCATTTATATAGCACTCTTAATGGCTTCAGAGCATCTGTAAGAGTCTTGTAACCAATGAAGCACTGACTGTTCAAAGTGTAATTACTGATGTAATGTAGAGAAATACCTCTGCCATCTTGTGCACAACAAGTATCTACAAACCACAATAAGATAAATGAGCAAGTAATCTGTTTTTTCAGATTGAGAGATGTATTTTGGCCAGCATACCAGGGACAGCTCCCTTTCTCTTTGCAACATTTGATATCCACAGCGAGGGCAGTTTAACATCTCGTTTAGAGACAGACAGTGTCTCCAAGAGTGAAGCATTCTGGGTTTTGGACCCATGACCTCTAGCTCAAACGATGGTGCACCCATTCAGATGAAAACGATACAAAATGCAATCCCCAGTTTCTGACTCTTGAAGTGTTTTGGCAGGTGGACAGCTTAAGTTTTTGTTCTTTCCCCTTAAGTAAAAACTGTTTTCTGGTTGTTGCAAGTTATATCTTAAGGTCAACAGGTTCGCCTGTGCCGTCAAGCTCTCTGATCTATGGACAAGACTGATTTTCAGTCAGTGAAGAAGTTCTTTTTCTTTACTCGTGAGACGTATAGGATGTTGTATTGCTGGTTGGACCAGCGTTTATTTCCCATCCCTAGTTACCCTTGAGAAGGTGGTGGTGAACTGCCTTCTTGAACTGCTGCAATCCATGTGCTGTACATGGACCCACAATGCCATTAGGGATGAAATTCCAGGATTTTCCCCATGTCATTGAAGGAACGGTGATATATTTCCCAGTCAGGATGGTGAGTGGCTTGGAGGACAACTTGCAGGTTGTGATGTTCCCATATGTCAGCTGCTGTTGTTCCTTCTAGATGGAAGTGGTCGTGGGTTTGGAAGGTGCAGTTTAAGGATCTTTGGTGAATTTCTGCAGTGCATCTTGTAAATAGTACACACTGCTGCTACTGAGCATTGGTGGTGGAGGGAGTGGATGCTTGTGGATGTAGTGCCAATCAAGTGGGTTGCTTTGTCCTGGATGGTTTCACGTTTACTTTGTGTTGTTGGAACTGTGCCCATCCAGGCAAGTGGGGAGCATTCCATCACACTCCTGACTTGTGCCTTGTAGATGGCGGACAAGCTTTGGGGAGTAGGGAGGTGAGTTATTCACTGCAGGATTCCCAGCCTCTGACCTGCCCTTATAGCCACTGTGCTCATAAGGCTAGCACAGTTCGATTTCTGGTCAATGGTAACCCCTTAGGATGTTGATAATGGGGCCTCCAGTATTAATGTATCACTGTTGTTGTTTCCCACCTTGGCCACAAATGAAACCTAACCTGGTGCCATCCATCTCGAGTCCCCCTTTCAGTCTCTGTTTTTTCACATTTCAAATCGATGATGACAAGGTGTTTAATGTCATCAATGTAACTCTCTTGCTGTTTTGATTGTTTTGAATATTGCAAAATATAGTTTTAAATGTTGTTGGGTGCATGTCTCATTGACAGTTTGTATGTATAAACTATGCTATATTTCAGATTATGGCTGACGCCATCAAAATGCACATTGTCAAACATTATACTACTTCAAAGTAATGTGGTGCTGGAAATGTTGAAGCAGATTCTATTCATTGAGTAGTGGGGCATTAAGCTGGGCCAAAGCAGAAGGCTTGAGGTTTAATTTGCAATCTGTGATGATGTCTGCTGATTCTGTAATTGGGATATCACATTCATCCTGATCTAGTGAGAGGGGAAATCAGCCAGGCTCTGTGCCTTCAACAGTCATTGTCTCGAATCATTACTTGTCTGGGGTTCAGCTGATCAGGCTTGTAGAACTGTCTCTACCCAACAACGGAGTCTGTACTATCGGAAGCCAAGGGCAGAAAATTGGCCAAAAAGAAGACTAAAGTGTGATGCTGCACTTCTAGAACACCATTTGTGGCTTTAGGAATTCCCAAAGTGCTTTGCAACCAGAAGCCCTTCAGAGGTGTTTAATGTACAGGACTAACACAACCAATTTGCCCACAGCTACACCCCACACTCAGCAATGTCATAATACTCAAATGCTCTGTTTTAGATTTGAGAAGAGGGATAAATATTGACCAGGGCACCTGGAGGAAATGTCTGCTCTTATAAACAGGATTATTAGGTCTGTTACATGAGCCTGAGGGGATATGTGAGACCTCAGTTATCCAATAGCCAGCACCTTTAACAGTGCTGCACTCCCCCAGCGCTGCACTGCAGTGTCAGTGTGGATTATATGCTCAGAGGCTTGAACTCAGAACCTTTTAAATCAGAGGAGCGTTGTATCAAACAGGTCATGGTTGACAACTGTTCATAATATAAATCTTGAACAAATGGGCCTGATTTTGAACGTTCAACTCAGGTGCTGGGTGTCCTTGCAACATGACAGTATTAAGAGTGACAGGAGACACTGTGACAGTCATTGTCCACAATTTCCCTCCTCCCCTGGCAAGGGAAACAGTGGATGACATGTTCACTCCAGGACCAGGCTTCATCAGGGTGAAGTACGAGGCCTGGGAAGAGGATGTTTTAAGTTCATTGAATGTGCTATTTGCTAAGTTTTTAGATGTTCGTAGATGTTCTCTGTGTTTAAAATGTACAATTTTGTTTTGCCCTTTACCCACCCCCTCATCAGCTTTGCATGCCGAAAGGACTTTCCTTCAGAACGCAGTCCGAGAGCAGAGACCCGCAGTTCCATTCCTTCCTCATCACTCGTGAGGATGGCTCGCGCACCTATGGCTTTGTGCTCACCTTCTACGAAGAGGTCACCTGCAAGCAGATCTG
>NW_025967511.1:0-25000 GCF_021869965.1 Rhincodon typus
CCTTCATGATTTAGGAACAAAAACAGAAATTGCTGGAAAAACGCAGCAGGTCTGGCAGTATCTGTGGAGGGAAAGCAGAGTTAATGTTTTAGGTCCAGTGACCCTTTTTCAGAACTGAAGTTCTGTTCTGAATAAAGGTCACTGAGCCCAAAATGGTAACTTTGCACTCTCTCCACAAGCCTTCTGAGTTTTTCCAGCAATTTCTGTTTCTGTTTCTGACTACCAGTACCCACAGTTTTTGGTTTATTTTTCTTTCATGATTAAGGATTTCTGTATCCTTTAACTTTCTCTGCTCTTTTGAGATCAATTCTAGATTATCTTGCCTCTTCAAATAACAGAAGTCCCTTATCCCTGGTACCATTCTATGAAATCCATTTTGTACTTTCTCCAAGACCTTGATGTCCTTCTTAAAGTGTGGTGTCAGAGTTGGTCACAAAACTCCATCGAGACCTAACCAGTGTCCTTGCTTTTGTACTCTATAAATAGCAACATAAGGAAGAGAATCCCTTACGCCTTTTCAACAACTTTGACAGTTTGTCCTGCCATTTTCAAAGACTTGTGCACGTACGCCCCCAATTTTACGAAAACACTATCACACTCACCAGAGTTATGACAAGGTTGAGCCCAAAGATTTGTTGAAACTTAAAGAATTCCTCCTTGCGATGACTAGGGCACAAAGTAAACATGCAAACAATTTTATTGCAGTACACAGCAACTTCAATTCACTCCGGTTTTAGCTGCTGTTGACTTCACAAAAGAAAAACAGAAAACAATTAGAGCAACATTCACATTACTTAAAGGGTAAAATTCTGATCTACTGAACTTCATTCTGTTATTTACATTATGGGTTTTTTCCCCCCAAAGATCTCAATAACAATGACTCCTCCTCTCAGCATTTCCTCCTCCACCTCCTCCTCTCCTGAAGGTCTTCCCTCATGTTAGTTCCATATACATCCTCAGCACCAGTAGGCACGAATGACAATCATGTCAGCTTGAGACAACAATGCAGGTAGTCTCATCCTCTTCTCAACCAACAGCCACAAGGGCACTTCCAGCAGGGGTTTCAGGGTAATAAGCGAGGGTGAAAATACCTCCCAGTTCCAAGGTCACCACAACAGTGTAGCAACAAGACTAGCTAACAATACTGACTGGAATCTTCCCTGCCTGTGTAGTGTAGCTACCAGCTTAACAGATCACTGGGAAGGCAGTTCCCTCTCTGTATTTTAGAAAGAAGGGGAAAATTAACTCGGACCAGAGATCCATTCATTAGTGATCCCTTTTGGAAAGTGCACATGGATGTTGGGTCAAGGCAAGATTATGCCCTTTCCAAACAAATCGCTTGGCAATATTTCCTTGCAAGTCTCATCTTTGAATAGTCAATCAGATGCATTACCAAATACTATTAGCACACAGAGTGAAATGGCACTGGATGATTGAAAACAGCTGGTGACCAGAGAATTCTGCCAACCACCCAAACTTCACAAATTGTACCCAGCACCGTTATTTTGGCACACACATACAAGTTAATTGAGGATGAATACGATTCACTAACAAAATGTGTTGCTCTTATACAAAAGCAAAATTTCTCAGTTTACCCTGGTTAAGTGGCAAACAGAAGACAAGTTGCTAATTTGTTCGACAATTTTCTCCTGTGAAAAGGCTTCGAGTTTGCGTTTGCACCATCAATTCACAACACAGTTGTTTCAGCTGTAAGCAAAGAACCATGTGCTTGTTATACAAGGACAGATAGCCGTATAACTTTTTAAAAAGTACAACTAAAAAAAATTAGATTTCATACAAAGGGAATAAAAGTCAGAGAAAAAGAAACACAACTTGTAATTAATGCAGACTTGCATTAACTGAGTAACTTATCACATCTTCTAGAAACATCACATTAATGCTTCCCACACACAAATTATCTTTGAAGTACAACAACTTAAGTTGATGAACTTGGTAATCACTTTGCACACAGCAAGAATTCAGTAACAGCAATGAAATAGATGACTGACATTTTTTTGTTGGTTAATGGGAGGCTAGAAAAACTCCCTCTTCTTCAAATCCTACCAATGGGATCTTTGACATGCATTTGAACAGCTGAAGTATGGAAATGGTGTTTCACTTCAACTCAGCTCGAGAAGACACTTCCAAAATTGCAATAATCTTTTGTTACTGCTCCCCAAGATAACCCAAGATTGAGTGCGTTCAAGTCCTACTCTAAGGCAAAATCTTTGACTTAGTTAAAATTATTATTTAAAACCAGAAAACTCGATTCTCTCCTGGCTTTATCAGATCTATTATTTGGAATTGGGTACCAAGTATTCATTCTATCTCATGATGTTCGATATCATACAAACGGACCTTGGTTTAAAGCAGAATAAAGTAAAATAAAGCAGGAATTTAGAATAAAACAGGGATTTGCTTCTGGAAAGTGTGAAGATTAAGCACTCAAATAATACGTGAAACTGAAACAGCTTTGTGCAAAATCCAAACTATTCTTCTCTCTCGAAAATATTTTAATGTAGATTTGGCTCAATTCATCAATTCACATAGTCTGATAAAAACAATTTGCTGAGACAAGTATATTTTCATCATACTAATTTCCCTGGCAAAAATAAACTGTTAATTGTTTTCCACTTGCACCCAGCAGCATGTGGTAATCTGGCTTTGCTCAGTTTCCACATGATCTCTGGCCCTGGATCACTTCCCCCTTGGCTTAATGAAAAGGCTGAAATTCTCCTCCTTCCTACAAACAGTTAGACTAGTTCAGATCTGTCAAACAGATCAGCTACGTCTGTCTGAAGCTTTCAACCTGGCTTACAAATGGGAGTTACAACAATTTAAAACAAAAGCTACCGGAATCATCCAACTTTTAAAATAGCATATTGCTCCTCAGATTTTCAGAAGCTTGAATGGTAATAATCCAAACTGGCAAATAATGAATTCCCTCACAAGAACTTTGTCACAGAAGGAAAGGATATTCTTCTAATCGGATCACAGCTGTTGAAGAATACCCCACAAAAATAAGAAGTAAAAACTGAAAGATGCTGTGAACAAAAATAAAAAATGCTGGAAAAGCTCAGCAGGTCTGGGAGCATCTGTAGAGAGAAATCAGAATTGATGTTTCAGGTTGAATGACCCTTCCTTACAAATGTTAATTCTGGTTTCTCTCCACAGAATCTTTTCCTTTATTCATTCATGGGATAAGGGACATCACTGGCTGGGCAGCATTTATTACCCATCCCTAATTGCCCAGAGGGCCGTTCGAATCAACAACATTGCTGAGGGTCTGGAGTCATATGTAGGCCAGACCAGGTAAGGATGGCAGTTTCCTTCCCTCGAGGACATTAGTGACCAAGATGGGTTTTTCCAACAGTCGGCAATGGATTCATGGTCATCGTTAGATTCTTAATTCTAGATATTTATTGATTCAAATTCCACCAACTGCCATGGTGGGATTCAAACCTGGGTCCCCAGAATGTTATCTGGGTCTCTGGATTAACAGTCTAGCGATAATACCACTAGGCCATCGCCTCCCCCTGAAGCTGCCTGACCTGCTCAGCTTTTCTAGCAATTTCTGCTTTTGTTCCAGAAATACAAGGTTTTACGCTAAGGACATTTCAGATACAAAATGGAGACAAATACAAAATCAATTAAAAGGAGAACAGTTATTAAAGGGAAGCAAGTGTATTAATATATTAGGGAAGAACAGCAATTCATTTGAGACAGAGTTGCTGCAGTTAACAAAGCAGATGAGGCTCAATGGACTGAATGGTATACTTCTATACCTTGGGAAATTCCATCCTTTGTAGGTGTGTTGATATAGCTCCTGATCAATTAGCTACTTTAATCCCCTTCTCCTGCTCTTTATTTATACCTTGCAAACATTTCTCTTTAAGGGTTTATTCAATTCTACTTTGAACATTTTGACTGACAGCTTCAGTCTCAATGCTTAATAAACTTTAAATTAAAAACACCTTTAATCCCTTCTACAATTCTTAAAATACTAATTGTAAATTTGTAGAATAAAAATACAAGTAAATACTCCATGTTCAAGATACTAATAAAATAATGACCTGCAGTTTCTTTACGTATAAACCCTTAGGATTAGATTAATCCAGTATTTCTAGGCTACATTCTACCTACAGCTAACAGAGCAACATTCCATTTTGAGTGAGGAAACACTGTCCTGGAAGGGTTAATTAGGGGCTGTTCTTGTTCTTGACGCTGATCAAAGCTCATTCGAGTAAACTCGGCTTTGTCCAGGCACATCTGGTTTAACTTGTCCAAAGCAGAACTCTGTCCCTACCCCCACCTCTACACCTACCCCTTACCTTCACTACATCACCATACCTCTTCTCCACCACCTCATTGTCTCCTCAGGCCACTTATTTGTACAGATTAGACCTATTTTCCAGTTGGCATTGAGCAAATGGGCACATCATAAGCCCTCATAAAAGTCTCAGCTCAATAGCATTTCCTCAATCCCCTCCCAAAAATATTGGGTGGTGGGGGGAGCATCTGAGCTGCAGAAGTGATTAGAAGTCTTTAAATCTGAAATTCAAAAACACTGCAACAAGACCCAGAAAGTTACATAATGGTCAGTTATTCCAGTGATTGTTGAAACACAAATCAGAGTTCACTGATTTCTATCAACATCTCATTATAGGGGTGTATCATTATGGATTCCAGCAGTGTAATACAACAAGCAGCATGATGACCTAAATTAAACCTAGCACTGATTATTTGAGTGGGAGACAGGTTCCCGCTGATTTATACCAGAGCCCTATTTGGTAAGGCTTACACTTGATATTTTGAAATTTTAAAAAAAAATTGCTGAATTTTCCTCAGGGGAGAAAAATATGATTCCAGTTGAAGCAAAGCTAAATTTAGCACTTTATTTTAAACTGCAAAAGCTTTCCAAGTTGCAGCATCCTTTTCCAAAAATCTACTTGCAAGTAGCAGGTCACCTTCAAAAAACAGATGACTGCTGCAGTGGCCAATGGATAAAGGTCAAGTGAAGCTTTGAGGCTTAGCCAGGAAAGCTAGGTCCAGCCTGAACATGAACAGCAGGAAGCAGAAATAATGGTTCCTGCTCTCAATTACTCTCTGGTAACCTGGCTTGGCACGCAGAACAGAGCAGACAACATATCATCTAGGCTTGCATTTAAACACCAATCACTTGAACGAACTGATTGAAGAGACTTCACCTCTGTGGGGTGGGGGTGGGATGTGGAGAAGTAGAAGTGATAAATGGAAGAAAGATGAAAGAACCTAAAGCTCCTTCCATTCACAAGTAGCTCAGCAAATCACCCTGTTCCTTTCCTCCCTCACACGTGCCTCCGAAGACTGCAGGCACATCAGGATATCACCCGGAAATCAGACACCACACAGCCTTGAAAGTATGTCACTGCTTATTCTTCATCCCTCGGTCAAACTCCTGCAACTCACTACCTGACAGTATTCTGAGAGTTTCTTCACCACATGGACAGCAATTTAAAGCCATGGCTCACCAACACCATCTACTGAAGAGCAACCAGGGGTGGATACAAAAGCTGGCCTTGCCAGCAACACATTCCAACAATGAAGCAGGAGAAATATGTTCTTAAAACCTCCAACACTATATTAGAACAATGACATTCTCCTGCCTCAAAAGCATATTCAGGACCATGAAGCATTGAAGGATTGTCAAGTTTAGTTCAATGGGCATCCCTTGGGTTTTTTTTTTGGGGGGGGGGGGGGGGGGGGGGGGGGGGGGGGGGGGGGAAGAGGTTCAAGACCAATCCCAGAGATTAATCTAGGCTAAGAATTTCTGCAATACTAAACGATTGCTACTTTTTGTGTGAAATATCAATGCCAAATCTTCCTACTCAGGTTGATGCAAAACACTTCATAGCCCTCCTCAAAGCCCTTCTTGAATCGTGTTCAACATTTTATTCTCAAATCAACATCAGCAAAATAAAAACTGATTGAACGTAAGAACATAAGAACTAGGAGCAGGAGTAGGCCGTCTGGCCGTTCGAGCCTGCTCCGCCATTCAATAAGATCATGGCTGATCCTTTCGTGGACTCAGATCCACTTACCCGCGTTCTCACCGTATCCCTTAATTCCTTTATTGTTCAAAAAAAACTACCTTTTTTTAAAAAAACATTTACTGAAGTAGCGTCAACTACTTCACTGGGCAAGGAATTCCATAGATTAACAACCCTCTGGGTGAAGAAATTCCTTCTCAGTTCAGTCCTAAATCTGCTCCCTCTAATCTTGAGGCTATGCCCTCTTGTCCAATGACAATTGCCTTGTCATTTACTGCTACATTGTCTTTCATGACTTTGTTGTCCAGAACTTGGCTGTATTTACCAACATAACAACAGTGTCTGCACTTTAAAAAAATCACTTGATTCTAAAGCACTTTGGAATGGTTTGAAGATGCAACAAAGCACTACATAAATAGGAAGCTGTATTCTGAAGGAGGGTCACTAGACTCAAAACGTTAGCTCTGCTTTCCCTCCACAGATGCTGCCAGACCTGCTGTGTTTCTCCAGAAATTTCTGTTTTTGGTTCAGATCTTCAGCATCTGCAGTTCTTTATTTTGTTCTATGATGTAAATGGTAAGTTTCATTGCTCCTGATTTACTTATAAATGGGAGTCAGAACACTGCGAATTGTTTCACCTGTTTAAGATGCTTTATACATCTGAACCTTCTTGTGGTTCCCTCCCTCAAATTTTGCTTTTTCCCAGAAAATAATCTAAAGAGCAAAACTGTTATTAGTCCCAAAACATTGTGACCCAGATTTTCTGGTCTCCAGATCAGGCCTCCACTACATGATCACTTCCTCGCCCTGAACTGACCTGATCCCCGTGACCTGATCAGCCCCCAGCATCCGACTGGACTCCTGCCTCAAATGTCTAGCCCCTATAATCTCCCAACGCAACTTGACTCATCCTCACAAGTCAATCCTACCCCTTAGCAGACCTGACTACTTACCTCACCTAACCCAAACACCACCTCCGATCTGACTATATCCCAACTCAGCTACTCACTCACCCACCAGCCACCCTATATCTCTGCCTCCCTACCCACCTGCCCGTTTGATCATTTATCCATTCACACTTGGCGCTTGAACTTACCTTACTGCAGCTAGTACCATAAAAAGTGTGTGTGTCCAGGCATCTCCCTGACACTCCAGCACTTTGATGAAGCTCTTTGTAGGACTGCAAGCTCTGCATTTCTGAAAAAGCTGGTTTCAAAAATCTTGATCAGAAACCTGGATCAGCCTCAGATGCAGAAAAGTATGAAAGAAGCAGCAATCCAATGTTGATTACCACTTCCCAAAAGACCTATGCTGATATATCATATTTATTGCACTAATATGTTCTTATCACAAATCTGACTCCAACCTATCGACGTTTTGTTGTCTTTGGCAAACTTAGAAACAATTTCCCCTTCAACTTTGTATGCATGTACAGCAAACATTTTATTAACCATCACCTACGAGACCAAGAGTCTGCCAGTTGATCAAATATTCTGGTTGATCAAGAGGTCGACATAATCAATGTAAAAACACACACTAAGTATTAGGAACATAATGCAGGAAGTGTACACATCACTGTATTACTTTATTTACAGCATTAATCACAAATAATAATGCAACTTTACCTTAAATAAAACTTACTGGCAGAGACCTTTTTCATTAGCACCCTCAACTAACTACTCGGACATCGCGGAGATCATGATAATACAGTAAATTTCTAGTATTGGAAGTCTATAACTTTTGCCAGTTTATCAAGAGTGCCGGTTAAAACAAAGTTTTTTGTGAGCCATCCTTGGCCTAGTTGGTAGCACTTATTCATTTCTAATCAGAAATCTGAAGTCAAGCAAACCCCAGCCTTGGGAGACTTGAGCATAATATCTACACTAGCACTCTAGTGCACTGTCAAGGACATGCTGCACCAGAGGTGTAATCTTCCAGATGAACCATGAAACTGAGCCCTTGTCTCATTCTCAGGTGGGTTTAAAGGAACCCCTTGATGCTACTTGGAAGTTGTCACCACTGAGCTGGCTAATATTTATCCCACAACCAACACTACTTCACTTTTTTACTATTGATGGGAGCTTTCTGTGCACAAAGTGGCTGCCGTGGTTTCTATCTTAAAACACTTATTTGGCTTTGGGAAGCCTGGAGGTCAATACATGGACAGGAGTTTGTTTTTAATCATTCTTACACAAAAGAGATCACAGTGCAGATTCCTGTGATAAAACATGAGAACTAATCTCAAAAGGAGAAATATTGATTAGTGGCACAGTGGTTAGCACTGCTGCCTCACAGCGCGAGGGGACAGGGTTTGATTCCACCCTCGAGTGACTGTCTGTGTGGAGTTTGCACATTCTCCCCGTGTCTGTCCAGGTTTCCTCCCACAGTCCAAAGATGTACAGGTTAGGATGGATTGGCCATGCTAAATTGCCCATAGCATCCAGGGATATGTAGGTTAGGTGGGTTAGCCATGGGAAACGCAGGGTTACAGAGTTTTGGTGGGGGGGGGGTGGTGGCGAGTCTGGGTAGGATGCTCTCCGGAGAGTCGGTGTGGACCCGTTGGGCTGAATGGCTTGCTTCCACTCTGTAGGGATTCTATGATATGATGATTCATTTCTCCGTTACAACACTGTTTCACACTATTCATGCAGTTACTTTACTTTTAAAAACAGCTACTGGTGAACCCTAGCGATATACTCATATTTTTCTGCTCAAAAGTATCCATGTTAATCATTAACGACTGCAGCGTGAAAGTAGTTGTATATGCTCCTTGCCACGTCACAACACCCACACAAAAGTTGGGAACTGGAAAGTGTAGGAGTTCTCTTTGGCCAACCACGCTCCACACATATCATCAAGAGCTGCGTGTGAAGCACAGTACTTGTTCCTAACTACAGAGGAAGGCAGGTGGGAGGATGAGCTCGTGAGAGCTCAGGAAAAACTCAGGAACTAACAGACTGTACAAAAATATGTCTTTTGCCAACCAAATACATAAATTTCAAAAATAAAAACCACTGGAATGGAGCAGAGCACCAGGGAAAATAATTGAAAGGTATATTATGTGAAACAATTGTCCCTCACTGTTCGGATGGAGATAACTTATGATAAAAAGCAAACACTACTAACTCAGTGAATTTCCACTTGCAGTTGTGCATATTTAGTCCCACTTTAGTCAAAGTTATGCCATCTGAGCTGTCCTATTATGTTTCTTGATCTGAATAGACATACATGCACGTGTATATATCTGAACAACAATGTCACACATAAGCAGTTAAATTTTTTTCATCAGACATTCACTGACTATTTATATCTTTTACTAAAACTGGTATCTGCATGCAATTTCTGTCCAACTCACTCAGCACAGGCTTTTATTTGCACTTTTTCTGTCAACTTCTTTTGGCAGAAGGGTAATTAGAGTGACAAGGTCTTGTTACTGACGTGCATCTAATTTGTACAATTCAGTTTTTTTTGAGAGTCAGCAGCCATTATTGTATTCCACCACAAAATATTTTGGAAAGCAAACTGAGATTTTAAAAAAAAACACCCACAAGTTGTCAATGCCTTGGGGAGAAATGTGAAAAATTACCAGGGGTAGAAAGCACACTGTAACTGGTCATAGGTCACACATGACAGGCAGTGAAAAGCATTTTGATTTGCCTTAAATGCAGGGACAGCATTTGGTTATAAGACAAAGTTGCTATGATTTCAAAAGTGCAAAAATACCAGCAGTTACTGAGATGATGGTTCCATCTCACCAAACTGGGCAAAACACTAACCTGACGACTAACACTCTGTGGCCATGTGAATTAACGTTTAAACTCCCTTCACATATATTTCATGGAACTGATATTTATTCAACAAGCTGTTACACACTATAATGTGAATGGTAAAGGTATAAAAGGTATTCTGGCTCATATCGAAGATTAACTGTCCACCTACTTTCTTGGAATGAAAGAGAAGCAAAAGCAGATTTAATGGAGGCTTTCAAAAAGGAATAGATATTTACTTGAAATGGAGAAATTTGCAGGAACATGGCAAAAATGCAGGGGAGAGAATCTAATCAGACATGATGAACTGAACAACCAATTATTTAGCTGTGGGTTTTGACAAGTGGGGTCAGGCACAAGTATAAAGAGGACGTCACTTCAGTGGAATGCAGTAGGTCTGGACAACAGTCTTCTGCTTTCTACTCCATGTTTGTCTATGAAACAGTCACAGGAATGGGTACTTTAAAATCAGCTGAAGCATTTTCTTTTGTATACCTCCCTGTATCATGAGCACAATGCGTGTTTCAAGTATTAGCTGGTACCGCAACAACAGATCATGCATATTGTGAGAATTAGCAATGTTGGTGAGACATGCGGCATCATAAAGAGAGTTTGAACATAAGACAGGGTTGGCAACTCTCCAGGTTCACGCTAGGGTCTACTGGAAATGAAGATTAATCCAATGAACCCTGTTAGCAGCAAAATGTCAGAGGGATCATGGCAGAATTAAAGACATTTGTAAAATGATTTTTTGAATGCTTTTGTTTCTAACATTTAAAAATAGAGGAGGTCAGACAAAGTCTGGGACAGTTTTAGACAGGAGGTCATGTGATAAAACCAGCAGAAATACATCCAAGCAGACTTGGCAACTCCAGTGTGTGCATTTGAAATGGCAAATTCAGCACAGTGACTGGGCCTAAATGCACAGGATTATTTATACTGATAATCAGTCTGTATTTAAAAGAGAAACAGACGAGAACACAATGCTTTTATAAAAACTGAAATTTGGCTTTGCTCCAGGAGCTAGAGGGAAAACAAGCACAGACCCTCGAGCACAATAAAGCTTAAAATAAACTTGACAAGATAGTACATCGCACAGACAAACCAGCCAAAGAGAGTGAAGAATCAGGATTAACTTTAATTTGGTGAGTACAAACCAGGAAGATGTTGAAACCAGTTCTCACTTGGCACTGAATTGCCCACTACAGCTGGGAGGCATCATTTGGCATCAGTGTACCTAGGGTAGTGGAGAAGATGCACCTTGGCTTCCTGCTGGAAGTGTTCCTGCCCAGACTTTAGGTGTGGAACAGGATTGAGCTGGTTAGAGGCTGCTGTTGCGCATCCTACTATCAAGACTCATCCTTTAGCAATAATCAGTTGAGCCATGTTGGAAGTGCTCAGTGTCCACTGAACTCCACTTTAGTAAGGAACCACGTGATTTAGGAAATACGTGAAAACGGATTAAAGAAAATAGATTATAAAAAAGGAACAACAAATCTTTCAATGAAAATCTGTCAATAGATTTTGAAATTCTTATTACGGAATTGAGCATTGTGAAAGGACAGGTTTGATGCACAGCTGGCAAGACAAAAAGTGCAAGGTCATCTTAAACGGCAACATGAACTGATATTAAGAAACACATCACCTATCACCAGCACCATTAATACATTGAAAAAAAAACACTAACAGATTCATTAAAGAGTCAAATTCAATCAAGAAAAATACATGTAACAAATGCAACAGCATTTATATCAGAGTTATTTACGAATGGAAATTTTCAAAAAATATTGATAAATGAAAATTAATCAAAATCAAGATGGAAATGGTTGCATGATAATCCATGATGCAGCATTGTAAGTTTGCATGGATTTTACTAAGAGCCACTTTTACTTCACCACCTTTGGTGAGTCAGCAAGTCTTAGCCTGACTAGCCTTTGTGGCACTGTGGATGTGCGAGGATTTTGGAGTTGAAAAGGCAGAATAACAGAATAAATTGGATGGCACTGTTGCTCAGTGGTTCGCACTGCTGCCTCACAGCGCCAGGGACATTCTCCCAGTGTCTGCGTGGGTTTCCTCTGGGTGCTCCGGTTTCCTCCCACAGTCCAAAGATGTGCAGGGTAGCCGGATTGGCCATGCTAAATTGTCCATAGTGCCTAGGGATGTTTAGGTTAGGTGGGTCAGACATGCGAAATGCAGGGGTAGGGGAATGGGTCTGGGTGGGATGCTTTTCATAGGGGCGGTGTGGACTTTTTCCACAATTTTTCAAATGGCCTGTTTCCACGCTGTAGGGATGCTTCTTCTTCTAAAAAACAAATCAAAGAGGACTCCTACTTCT
The DNA here is from genome assembly GCF_021869965.1 of Rhincodon typus. NCBI lineage: Eukaryota > Metazoa > Chordata > Chondrichthyes > Orectolobiformes > Rhincodontidae > Rhincodon > Rhincodon typus. Next base: position 12,132 of record NW_025967511.1, read on the forward strand.
GGTCACAATCAAATAATCTCTGCCAGAAAATATATCCACAAACAACGAGCACTCAGTGTTCGATGAAGTTGTGATGTTGAATAACTTGTTGGCTGCATCTGTCTGGTCTCAAATATTTAGAATATCATCATTAGTCACTACCTTTCCAATGAAGTGCTGGTGTCCTTCAACTCAAATGAGTGACAATACAGCAAATGGCAAAATAAATTGCAAATAAAGTGATAAGAACTGCTGAGGAAAAAAAAAGTCCATTAATAGACCTTACTTCATCACCTCAGGAAGTCCCAAAACATTTGGCAACTCATGAAGTACTTTTGAAATGATATTTTCAGGCAGGGGAGAAATGACAACCAATTTGGTCACGGCCAGGTTCCACAAACAGCAGTTTTATGATATTGAGATAATCTATTCGATGAATGCTAAGTGAGAAACATATTTTAGTCATAACACTGGGGATCACTCCCCTGCTCTTCAAATTGCTTTGTGATTTTTTTTGCCTACCAAGAGCACAGACTGGGCTCAGGTTTACCCAAACACACGTGCAGCTGCTTCCTTCTTGCTTTGAGAGAATTTGCAGACAGAGATATATATTGATTAATTTTGTCAAGCCTAAATGTAAAAATGTGTGACTTCTGCCAAGCCTAATTGTATAATTGTGTCAAACTACGATCCTACCAGTGATAGAAGCATTTCCCTCCCTTTACCCCAACATATCATAACCATCAACCTTCGTTGTCATTCAAATTCCTCTGTACATGGACATTTTGTTTCCGCATCTCAACTTCACCGGTCACTCTTCGTTCCCATTTTTCTCAGCTGGCACTGGCACTCATCTCCAACCTCCCAAGTTAAATCCGTTCCTAATTCCAGCATGTTAAGTGGATACTCTTCTCCCTTTCCAACTCCTGTTCAAAGTAGGGATCTCTTTTATGTCCTTAAGTTCCTGGCTCTTTCCTGAAACCGCTGTGGCCCTGGGAGACAGAACTCTGCTGGAAGCTGGAGGCGAGATTACTTGATTTCTCAAAAGTACCACAAGAATTTCTTTCCGGAATGCAGTTGGGAGGCCCTGCAGCAGCAGCTACTACAGGCAGGAACAAGGAGCATGAACAAGAAATGACTCAAACATCCATGGCTGGCCATGATAAATTGAACTGCTGCAGCATATAAACAAGTAATAGGGTTTGATTCTGAATTACTGCAAACAGCATTAGTTTAATGTATGAAGCCATGATATAATAAACTAGACTTTGCCATCCCTTTATCAAAAATAGGGGTATTACAAGAATTACATCACGATGGAAAGCTAACCTCTTCTTGTTTTGCCATATGACATTAACTTAGTGTTTCTTCAGTTTCTAAATGGCCTCCTTCAGCGCTGCAAACATTCTGTGATTCAGTACTCAAAGTGAGAAAATGTCATCCCTACCGCCTGTTACCCAACCTGCACTAAGTCCATTCATTCCCCACCACCTTCCGGTCAACCTGACCCCAGTACTTATTGACGTAACCTGTTTAATTAAAACCAAAATACTGTGGGTGCTGGAAATCTGAAATAAGAACATACCCTGCGCTTGAGAATGCCAGCAGGTTTGACAGTATCTGTGCAGGAAAAACAAAGTTAACGTTTGTCAAATTATGACTTTTCTTCATAACAGTTCTGGACTCAAAACATGAACTGTTTCTCTCCACAGACACTGCCAAAGCAGCTGAATTTCTCTAGCATTTTCTGTTTTTATTATTTAAACTGATTCTCTGCCACCAATAACTCAAACTCATAGTTGACACCCTTGTGTTCAAATCAGAGGGTCACAAAACACCTAAGTCTGCAACCTCCTCCAACGTGAAAACCATCTGAAAACTCTGCATTCCTCCAACTCTGGTCTCTTGTAGATCTCCGACTTCTTTCATTATACTATTATTACCTTGGCCTTCATCTTTCTAGACCATAACATATGGAATTCCCGTCCTAAGGCTCTTCACTTGTCCCTCCTCCTTTGACTCGGTGACTACCTTTCCCTGATTGTACTCCTGTGAAATCACTCAGTTTACCATATTAAAGGTCCTTCATAAAGTCAAATTGTTGATAAGACCAATATTAATGCTATAAGGTTTAGGTATTAAGTTAGCAAAAAAAATTGTAGCATTTTATGATTAATGATCAAATCAAAGTGCACTGAAGGAAAGATATTAAGCTGATTCTGACTTTGAGACGTGGAAAATCAGAAAGAGTTGAATTGGTGGGAGGAGAGACAAAGAGCTTTTGAATGTGTTTTTCATGATATCCATGCTTCCATTTTTGAAATGCTGTAAAGCTCAAGGCAAGAAATTTCCTCCAGGTTATTGTAAAGAATATGCCTGTGCTGTTGGAACTTTAGGATGATAGCCAAATCTAAAATGTACACCTTCAATTTGCTTTGTAGTTGCACTGGTCTCCATTATCTTTCCTAATGGAAATCTAAACTGAAATTCACAAACTACCAGAAAATGATGTGTAAAACTGAATTATTAAGCTGTACCCCAATTGTTTCCAAATAGCTGCGATCAACTGTTATTACTAAACTATTTATATTCAGAATCAAACTGCACTAGCAAGACAACCACTTTTATATTACAAAGCTTGGAAACTGAACAAAATAACAACTATATCTTTAAAATTTTGAAATTTCTATTTTATTTGATACATTTAAGGGAGAGACAGATGAATACGAGTGGGAAAGGAATGGATAAGTTTAGGAAAAGCAAACAGTGCAGAAAGAGACCCATGTGCAACACAGGCCTGCTGTGTTGCATGTCCTGCTTCCGTGCCCTACCTGTATTACCTGATATACCTGTAATCCTGCGTACCCGCACTTTGATATAATTAATACATATGACTTTTACAATTGAAAATATTATGAGCAAAGCAACTTGTTCAATTTCAGGCCAAAAGGGAAGAGACAAATACTTCACAGGATTTGCTCTTGATTAGGCTATTAAAAATATCTGCATTGGTTCCACAGTAAACAAGTTAGTGAAAAACTGTATTACATTTGGTCATCTCAACTGCTTTAAAAAAAACACCTTGGAATATTTATAATACTTTTCAAGTAACAGCATATTGTTGAACTTAGTTCACTAGTTCTATCCCTAACCTTTCTGTCATGAGATCTAAACATTGAGCAACATGGATAATTCAGCATCAAAGCACCTTTGGAAATTACAAGTGTTAAAAAAACATAGATTTCTTTTGATTTAAGTATTACACATTATCATAAACCATTATACACATAAAGACAGAGGGAGTTGAGGTTTCTCCATCTCCTTTTACTCTCATAGAAAGGTATAGTATCCTCTGATTACACTGTACCCTCATTACAGAATCTCAAGCATCCAACAGAGTCACTTGTGGAACTGGGGAGTGGGAGTAAGGCTGACATTTCTGTTTAGATCAGAAACACCAACACAAGGGAGACAGACGTAGACAACTCTTACATTTTTTGATACTGGGCACCAGGAAGAAGTTACACAACACTGGATTATAGTCCAACAGGCTTATTTGAAATCACAAGCTTTTGAAACACTGCTCCTTCGTCTTGTGAATTAGAGAATACGATTAGATCAACTCTGTTCCCATCAAATAGTTTTGCTCTGAATTTGTACATGTCTTCCATCCAGTGTTACTCTTGACTGTCTGAAACACACTCAAGAGTTGAAGGTTGACGTGCTATCTAGACTTACCCATCTTGCAAAAGTCCTGGGCTTAGCTGAAATGATCTCTTGCCCCCAAGAGAGACTTGAAGGGCGAGTGGACCCCATTCAATGTAAACTGCAGACAAGTCCAGCATTATATTTCCTTAATGATGGCAAAGATTTGGAAAGTGCATATAAGGAATCCCTCCTTTAGCAGATATGCGGGCTGGAATATTTGGTTGATCAGGTCTCGTTTGATATCAGCTTTGTTCTGGCAAAATTCAAGGACAGGTCAAGTCTCTTGTACACAGAATTGAAAAGATCAAAGGTGGCTTTCAGATCTGGTGCAGAGTGGGCAACAACACTGCAGTCATCTAAAAATCATAGATCATGTAAATCAAATGGTGATCAGCTTAGCGTTGCATGGAAGGGCCTGAGGTTAAAGAATGTTACACTCGGGGGTGTTTTAATGCTCACACCAATGATTGCTTGATCTTGGAGGTGGTGAATAATCACTTACAGTTGGATTGTACATCGAATGGGGGCTACCACTTCGTCTTGCTTGACACCAATCCAAACTTTGATAGACATTGTTTCAGACTTCCTACTTAAAACAGTTGCAGTTCTACTATCATGAAACAGATGCGAGATTGTGAAGAAGTTTCATGGTCATCCAAATCTGTAGTGATTCACTGAGTCAGCTCAATGAAAGCAAAAAATGGATCAGCTCTGCCAGCTCAGCCTTTTACAAACTACAGCAGCAAGAGCTTGGCAACAAAGAACTCCACAAGTCAATAAAACCAAATACCATGGGCTGGACACTGTGTGGATCGGCAAGAACTGTCTCACCTGCCAAGTCACTGTTCTGGGGGCAGGACAAAGAAAATATGTTTCAAAGACATTCTGAAGCAAATCTTGAAGCACAGCAGCATGAAAATTAATGACTGGGAGGAGTCTGCTACCAAGCTTTCAAAATGGTGTCAGATTGTCCATCAAGCTGCATCATGCCTCGAGTCTAAATGTCTTACAGATGATGCAGAGTGGCAGCAAAGAATTACACAGTGTGTCAAAAATTTGCAGATTAAGGCTTGGCCTATTCAGTCACATGAAGCAATAATCTTCAACTCCACTTTCTTGCGACTTTTCCCTGTAATTCTTGAGTCCCTAGCTGATTAAGAATTTGGCCCTCAGCCTAGACTATATTTAATGACCCAGCTTTGACAGTCCTCGGCAGTAAAGAATTCCACAGTTTTGCTGCCAAGAGAAAAAATTCCTCCTCATCCCTGTCCTAAATGTGCAACGCCTCTTTCCGAGAATATGCCCTCTGGTCCTGCGCTCTCCCACAAGAGGGGACAATATCTATGCATCTCCCTCTATCTTCTATGTTTCAACAAGGTTTCTTCTTATTCTTCTAAACTCCAATGAGTACAGACCCAACCTATTTACCCTCTCCTTAAAACATTCCCTCCATACCTAACATCAGGCTAAATGAACTTTCTCTGGCTTGCCCCCAAAATAACTATATTTTTCCATAGATAATGGGCTCAAATCTGTTCACAGTATTCCAGCTCCAGTCGGATGAGTGACTTGCATAGGTTTAACAAAACCTGCCCAATTATATACTGCATCTCCTTTGAAATAAAAGCCAACAATTACAACTTTTAAAAGACATTTGGACAGGTACGTGAATAACAAAGCTTGAGAGGGATAAGGGCAAAATGCAGGCAAATGGGACTAGTTCAGTTCATGGCTGGCATGGATTGGTGGACTGACTTTATGACTCTATGATGACGTATAGCAGAAACCTGGTATCCCGAGTAGACGTTTGAGGGACGACCGATGACACAACAGACAACGCCATTTAGCACATTAGCAGCCAATCTGGAGATGGTACAGGACATGTCAAGGTAGCCCACTGTGTCCTGACAAATATGGCAGAACTTTTTTTGCAAGTCTGTTTCCCAGAATGTGGTCGTGTCATTTAGCTCCTTCTGTCGGCTGAAGCTCAATTATCCGTCTCACAAAACAGACATGAGCAAGTTTGCAGGGAATATCTGAGAAATTGTACTCTGGCCTGGCCAACCTGCCTCATGGGTGTAGGAAGCATCCAGAAGAGAAAACTTGGAAAAAAAATAAAGGCGATCCTTGCCTGAGGATAGTTTGGAAAGCTTTTTAAGCCATTGCTTCACAAAGATCTGAGGATGTGTAATTAAAATTGCTAGAATTGCAAATCCACGATCAAAGAGACAGACAAATTGGAACATCAACACAGTTTCCAGGCATTGAAACATTCATAACCCTAATCTATAAGAAAAAAGGACTCAATGAGCCAAAACCTCACGCTGTTATGCTGCAGAGACAGATGTTGCATGAAAAGTTGATAGTTTTGGCCAGTTGCTGTTTCAAATGGAATAAAGATTAAGCAGAACAACTGAATCGCCAGCTGAAGATCGGGATAGGAAAAGAGCTCTGGTGTCTCAGGCTTCAGTAAGGAATCCTATCAATGTTTGTAGTTGAAGTAATTTTTTAAAGAAATTGACTTATTAAAAAAAATTGTTTTGATTTCAGTGCCAAATGTGACCTGGAATTATAAAGAGTGAAGTAGTATGTGGTTAAACAGGAGCAGAATGAATACTGATTGGTGTTCTGAAATCACTGTACTTAAATTCCACTGTACTTGCATTTAAATTCCAAGTAATGAGAAGCAGAAGCAACATCACTCAAGATTTGAGCATGCATTGGTACCAATAGCACAAGTCAACATATTCAACCCATGATACGCTCAAACTGATCCAGTCACAAGAAGCAGTACTTGATTCACTTGCTGTGGCGTTAAAATCCTCTCTCTTTGAACAGCCAATTCTGAAAAGGTCAAATTCACAACTGTATGGCTTGGTATTGCTCCACAGTTCCAAGCTGACACACAAAGATTTCATCAGCCCACGATTACGCTCCACTGGAATCCTGGTAATAACATGGAGAACAGAACAGTGTATAAAATATGCTGCCATGGTGTTTCTGAAAATGAGCCAATGGTACTGTCAATTTGATAAGTGGAGTGAAAAGAAAATCCTGCCAGGTAGCACCAAGTGAGCTTTACAACATTTGATGATGAGGCTGTTGGTATAAAATAGATGATGACTGTAAAAAGTAGATAGAATATGCTGATCGTCAACGTTCATTTGCTGTAAAGCAAGAATTCACACCACATGATAGTTTAAGGCTTCAGAAAATCCACGGCCATTCACATTGCTACATTCTGCAAAGCAATTCCATCTATTTATGTACAGCAAGGTCTCACAGGCAACAAAAAAGAACTTACATTTCTATAGAGCCTTTTACAGAGTTAGAATATCTCAAAGCATTTCATAATGGAGTTACCGTTGTAACAAAGAAAAGTTATTGCAAATTGCACACAGCAGAGTCCCTCAAAAAGCAATGAAACAAATAAGCCGGTAATCTAAACTTGTGGTTTTGGTCTAGAACAGCTGGGAGACCCTCTATACATTTGTTTAAGCAGGATCACAAAATCTTATTCAATCACCCAAGATCAGACATGTAACTTCAGTTAGTCATGGAAATAAACAGTACATTCAGCGGAGCACTGGAGTGTCAGTCTAAATTATATATTTTCCATGCCAAAATGGAGCTTGTACCCACAATCTGGCTTGGAAGCTTATACGCAGCAGATCTGAGGAAGGGTCACAGGACCCGAAACATTAGCTGAGATTTTTTCTTCACAGATGCTGTCAGACCTGCTGAGCTTTTCCAGCAACTTCTGTTTTTGTTCCTGATTTACAGCATCCACAGTTCTTTCGGTTTTTATTGGATGTTTATATGCTGCCATGGAATATGGGCTAACTAATTGAAATTGTAGGCTAAAATCAAAAACAATTAATGCAAGAACACAAATGATGGGAGCTTTCTGGGGAGTCTGAAATTCCTCAGTTAAATATGTGGGGAGATCAGAATACTTTAACGCCTAAAAGTATACAAAGAGCTAGGTTTTGCCACGTGCAAGCTGGTGGTGGTGGTGGGGGACTAACCTGTTTGTGGGGCTGGCTCTACTGACAGAGTATCTAAAAGACAAGTGAATGAGTGCAAGCTCATTCTTGTCACCACCACGTCAATTCGAAATCACTACAGAAGAATTCCACAAGCCAGAAAATTCACAGCCTCTGAAGGTCAACCTGAAACCCAGCTCCTTCGCTGGTTCTCAGAGGCAGCAATACCCTCTCACATTTATCACAGTACTGTCTTCAATGTGTAAAGACAAAGTTTTGAACTTGTCAGTCCTTCCATCTTGTAAGGAAACCAACCGCCCTTGAATCTACATTTTCAATCACATCTTGTATTTTGCAAGCACTTTTTAAAATATGGAACTATTTCAATCTAGCTAGCAACCAAGAGATTTGCAAAATTTAGCTAGTGAGAAACTTCTGCCGCTTGACTTTCTAAGGCTGGAAATAGTCCAGAGGACGAAACAAAAATAAGCCCTCATGAGACAGGTCAGTTTTCAATGTGGTGATCTGAGAAGGCTTGAAAAATCAGGGCAAATGAGTCTGCCTGCAGCAGTAAGTCACCAATGATAGATTTCAGATAACTAGTGTCCTTTAAAACATTGTAATCTAAAAACCGATACTCCACTCAACCCATTAACAATGTAATGAAAGATTAACTGGCATTCAACCTGAATTTGTTCTTTGCTGTCATGACTGTTGGGACTAATGATTTAAGGTAATGACTCAAGTCCTCAAAGGAAGGTCTAGCTGGATGTTTTTTGGTCAAATGATTTTTAGTTCTGCTACATGCATTTTTCTATTCGCAGAAGCTGTATATGCTAGGAGTAAGTGTTAAAGTAAACTGCTGCATGGATGAAAGATAAGAAATTCGTAAGAAAAAGCTAGAAGCTATAGTGGGAGACAGCATGCACTAAGATCTACATCACTTTGGCTGCGTCACATCTCTTATCTTGTGGAAGACATTGTGGATTGGACAACAACCAACTGAGGCAGAGTTTATATTTTTGAAGTGACTGGTCAGCAAAATTGTATTTGTAGATTTCCCAAGAATGTATGCAGGTTCAGAACTGGCATACAGCAACGTGGAGTATCAAGACTGTAATCCAATAACCTGAAACCACTTAAATCCTAAATGCAGGACTTTGTGAGCTGACCAATATCTTATATATTTAGTGTCTCAAAGCTATGCACAGAGACTAGTTTCTGTGTGTGTCATAAGAAGTGATTCACAATGTTTAAAATATCCACTTTATTCTTCAGTTCTGGCTTTCAGCTCTTTCTATAGTTTTGTTTACTTTTTTGTTTGTTGATATCCAGGCTAAACAATCAAGCACAGTGAACGTTAATAGTAAACAGGATAACATAATTAGCACGGGAACAATTGAACACTACAACATGACGTGACATTATTTCATTCAAAAGGGAGCCACTCAAGGCTGCTCCTAGAACTCTGGTTGAATGCTGAGGATCTGCACAGCTGAGCTGTCAGAGCATACTACCCAGTGGCTAGCAAGCTAATGTTTCGAGCCGAGATAACTCTTCATCAGAGCTGAAGCGAATTGTGGAGGGGGCAGCATTTATGCAATAGTGGGGCAGAGGAGTTTGAGTGCCGGGGGAGAAAGGATATTAATAGTTCAGATTAAGCGATTGGGATGTCAGAAAGGCAGAGCAATAGCGTGTCTAACACCAGTTGAATCAGGTATTATAACCTGCCCATTCGCCTCCTCCCTGCTCACTATCCAATGGCCTAAACAGTATTTCCAGGTGAAGCAGCATTTCACCTGTATTTGTATTGTATGCGCTGCATCCAATGTGAGCTACTCAATATTGGAGAAACCAAACACAGACTGGGTGACCGCTTTGCAGAACACCTCCAGTCTGTGCGCAAGCATGATCCTGACCTTCCTGTAGCCAGTCATTTTAACACAGCATCCTGCTCACATGTCCATTTATCGGTCCTTGGCATGCTGCAGTTTTCTGTGAATCACAGCGAAAACTGGAGGAGCAACATTTCATCTTCAAACTAGGCACTTTACAACCTTCTTCGCTTAAGATTGAGTTCAACACCTTCAAAGTGTGAACCCGTTCCTTCCCTTTCATTTAGCTTTGCTTGTTATATTCTCTGTCACCCTCTCTCCCCTCCCCCCACTGCAGTGGAACTATCTGTCCCTTCCAGTCTGGCAGTAAGACACCATTGTTCTGCTTTTCTCACATTCTGATCAGTTAATCTGAACCAACAACATTCTTTCTACCCCAGCAATCCAACCCCAACCCTCTACTATTACGTAAATGCTGCCTCCTTCATACTTCACTTCAACTCTGATAATGAATCATCTAGACTCAAAACGTTAGCTTGCTCTTTCTCCATGGATGCTGCCTGACCCAATGTGATCTCCAGCACTTTTTGTTTTCAGATCAGATTCCAGCACCTGCAGTAATTTGCTCCCACCCAGTGACTACTTCAATTTTTGCTGGTACAAAACAAGAAATATAAATCAACAGGTTAAATATGGCCTTAAAAAGCAGACACAGGACAACTGGGTTGTACAGCAGGTGAGCATGTGCCTATCTCTGGTGGCCAGGAGCCTTTGGAAAATGAGCCTGGGCTGTGTCAAAGTTTCCAGGCACAAATTATCAACCTCACGGAACTCACAGGATGCTGACTCGGGAAGTGGAAATATTATGCTGATATATTGCACTTTTGAGGTTTGATATTCCGACACGGTGTGCAGAGTTTCACCAAGCATCAAATGTAGTCTGCTTGTGAGCTGAAGTCTATCATCCTGGGGGATGCGGGAGGAAAAAGTTAAACAAGTTCTCATCAAGTCAGGGCTCTAAAGTGATATACTCGCTGTTGCAAGTTTGGAACTAGGTGAACTCCCACATGGCACACTTGGTAATCTGACAGATAAGACAGAACGCTCTGAGGTGTCCCCGATTATTGTTGACATACAGCCTGGTTCACAAATGGAACCTGGAAATGCAGATTTGTCATTGAGGTGTTGGGATTCTTTCCAACCCTACAGCTCAATTCCCCAACAGATAAGTTGTTTCTAACTGAATGAGCAAGATGGAACTTAACAGTGCTCTTTATTAGTACACTACACAGCTGTGTGCTTTCAAAAAAATAAATATTCCCCTGAAAATGGGTAAGCACCAGCCAAGTGTTTGGTTTCCATATCTGTCTCCTCTCTCTTTCACGTGCCACCCACCATCAAACTAATGTTTTTCTATGGTTGCTAGAATATAGCAACTACCATTTCACCACCACAAACTATGATGAAGTACATAAAAACCATTAAACACAGCAATGTTTCAACTGCTTTACCTTTCCTCCAACAAATAAAAATCTATGCACGCTGATCACCAGTGAACATTCTGAGTTATTCCAGAAAGCCCACCTCACCCCTTACCAAATTTGAGGATAGCAAGCATTTCTGTTCTTTATTTTATAATTGCATTTGAACTATACACAGGAGGGAAACACAACTCAAATCAAATTGTAACACAGCAATCAAGTCAGACAATGTTGATTCGCAAAAAGAGTTTTAAAAAATGGGTGAAGAGAAAGACAACAATTGATAGACTACAACAAGTTCATTCATCAATCAAACAACACTGAAAGCAGTGGCTTATTTATGGAACTCAGCCTGCACAATAAATTGGTTAGCTTTGATAGTGTAACAATTATACTCGTTCAGTGTTCTGCGAATAAAGTCTCAAGTTATTGATAGTGAAGTAGGTACACTTATACTTATGTGAGTGTCATTCAATTCCTGGCTATCCCTTACCCCATGACATCAGACAAGTAACATAAGGAAGCCCTTTGAATGTTTTCACCATTTTCTGAAGTTAGGAAAAATATTTGGTTTATTTGTCCAACTGAGGTAATGTGGTCTGCATAAATTTGTGAACAATACACAGACATTTGAGATTCAACATCCTTGGCGAATGTTTTCAATTGGCAACTGTGTTGTATTTTGAAGTCAATATCCCTTTATTACACATCACATAACCCAAATTTGGTGTTTCTTTCTGTTTCATTATTGGCAAAGTTTGATATACATTATTTATTCTCAGAGCTGCAAAGGAACATAGTCTTGTTAATGAGTTTGAACTTAAGGGCACAGTGACAATTTAGTGGCCTTCATCATCTCTTCATCCGAACACTTTATATGGTTTCCTCATTACGTTACCACCCGCCTACATATCTCAATACTTATTAGCTGATATTTTGCAAACACAAAAGGAATACAGAACTGCCTCACACACTCTGCAGCTGCAGCCCTCCCTAAAGGCACATCCCCCATGTCTCGTCTCGATTTTAAAGATGAAAATTCACCACGTGACAAGGCTGCCTTCACCTCTGTGTATATTTGATGTTGTCCCATCTAATACTTCTCTCCTCAATATCAACTCCAACAGCCACAGCCGCTGCAGCTTTCTAGGATGAAGCAGTGAAAATCTCAAAGTGGAGCAAATCTTACATTTCAGAACACCAGTTAGCAACACATTGCAAAGATGCCAGGAACTGAAAACTCACTGCCACGTTGTGGATTTCGTTTGAAATCATTAAAAATGTATATAGAATTTGGTAGCCTAATCTTCAGGGAAGGAAACTGCCATCCTCACCTGGTCTGGCCTATATGTGACTCCAGACCCACAGCAATGTGGATGACTCTCAACAGCCCTCTGGGTGATTAGGAATGGGCAATGAATGCTGGCCTAGCCAGTGATACCCACATCCTGTGAATGAATAAAAATAGAACTTGATAATGATGAAGCTTCTAGAATAGAGCAAGTGATGAATCAATTGAAATCGGTTACATCTGCTTCCACAACTAATTAGGAAGGACAAAGGCAAATATTGCATATGTTGGTAATCTGAAGAAGACAAAAAGAGAAAATGCTAAAAATACACAGCAGATCAGGCAGATTCTGATGGAGAGAGAAACCAAGTTCATGATAACCTATCAATAGAACTGGCAGATATTTTAATTAGTAGTGAAGGCCAGGGGAAAAGAGAGGGAAGGACAGCAAATAACAATATAGAGAAATAGAGGGTAAACCTAATAACTGGGATGGTCATTGTATAAGGCAAAAGGAGGTGATAAAGGAACAAATATGAAAACAAAGATACATTCACAAGAAGTATGAACTGTTCCACAATGTGCAGCT
>NW_025967512.1:0-25000 GCF_021869965.1 Rhincodon typus
TAAAAAGAGAGTAGCCAAAGTAAACGTGCGATCCATGGACGATGCAACTGAGGAACAGGAAAATGGAAGATAATTTAAACCAACATTTTATATCAGTCCTCACAGTGGAGGACACTATAAACATTCCTAAAGATAACAAATTTTCAAGGTGCTATTGGGAAAAAAAATCTTGCTACATTCTGTATCAAATGGGAAAAAACATTTGACAAGCTAATGAGACAAATCACCAGAACTTGATGGTCTGCATCCAAGTCTTTTCAAGGAAGTGGTTGCAGAGATAGTCGAGGCATTGATCAAAATATTCCAGAACTCACTACATTCCAGGACATTTACAGCGGATCAAAAATCTGCTAACGTGATGCCATTGTTCAAGAAGGGAGGGAGACAGAAAACATGAAACTATTGGCCACATCTGTGACTGTGTAAACGTTAGTCAATTATTAAGGGAAAAACAGCAGGACATTTAGAAAAGCTTAATACAATCAAATAGAATTAATAAAGTTTTGTGAAAGGAAAACAGTATTTGACAAATTTGCTGGAGTTATTGCAGGATATAACAAGTCAAGTTGATATAGAGGAATCATAGATGTAATGTATTTTCATTTGCAGAAGGCACTTAATAAAGGCGCCAAACAAATGACATTGCCCAAAATGTGAGCACAAAGTACTGGGAGTAATGTATCGGCATGGATTGAGGATTGGTTAACATAGCAGACAGAATTGGATTATTGGGTTTTTTTTTGCAGGCTAGAAAGACATAACTGTTGGGAGTGCTACAAGGACCATTCCTAAGGGCTCAAATTATTTACTAACTGTATTAGTCACTTGAAGAAGGGGACTCTGTGTGAGGTATCCAAAATTGTTGGTATCACAAAAATAGGTGGGAAGGAATGTTGCAATGAGGTCCTAAGGAAACTGCAAAGTTCACTGAGTGGCAAAAACGTGGCAGACCATCATGCACTTTGGTAGGAAAAATCAGAAGGCAGTGGAAAGAGATTCCAAAAGAGTGTAGCAGAGGGGGATTGGGATATTACTATGCATGAAACACAAAGCAGGTGCTGTGAGCAATTAGGTGACAAATGGAATTTTGACCTTTATTGATAGGGACATTGGAGTTTAAAGACAGCAAAGTCATGTTACAATTGTCCTGGGTGTTGTTGAGGCCACAGCTGGAGTAGATTGTACAGTTTTGGTCACCAAATTTAAAAATGGATATGCTGGCATTGGAAGCAGTTCAAAAACAATTAATTAAGATGATTCCTGAGATGAAGGGGTTGGATTACAAAAAAACAACTGAACAGATTTGGCCTTTATTCAACTAAAAATATTGTTCAAGCAAAAAAAAACTGAGTACTCAATGGTCATCCAGCCCTCACACATGGTCTTTTCAACATAATGTATTCAGTGTGACATCCCCACTCCACATCACATCCACAGAGTCATTTCTCCGAAATCCTGAGCAAGAATCATGTTAAAATGCTTAGATCTCAAGCTAAGTGGAGTTATCACAACTAACCAAGACTTAACATAAATAGTCTTTAACATGTTGGCACTAATATGCTGACAGAAAAGTAAACAAGTTCATTACGTTTCACTACTCGGCACCTTTTCACCGAGTGCCGTTCTTAGTTTGTCAGCTTGAACTCCACGCACTACTTTTACTGTTGCAAAATCTTGTCACACACGATGCCTCACTTGGCTCAACTTGGTCTTTTTGGACTGAACTAAACTTGCAAGTACAACAATATATAAATTGTATCACTGGGTTTTTCCCCCAGTTCAAATGAACCAACTACAAACGTTTTACCATACTTCAATTACACACTTCACCAACATGACCAACTGTGTACCAAAGAACATTCCAACTTGACATGACAGTTTTTCCCTAGAGGATTTGATCCTTTATATTTCTATTCACTCTTATGACCGATGCAAATCGGATATCATCAAGCTACTTCTCACACGAGTTAAAACTAACATACTAGTAATGCTAGTAAGGAAAGTTTGTTCCACATTCTCCTTCTCTTTAGAGTAGCATCATGTCTGAAAGCCTTCCTTGTTTGAGTTCACAAATTTTTATCCTCCACTTCACTTCTAATTAAAAGAAAAGGCAAATTAAACCATGTCAAATTAGCCAGGTATAAAATAAAATGTGTAGGATATTCTTTATGACCTTGACAGTCAAAACACGTACACTTACCTGACATATAGCAAACTATTGTAGAGAATGATCCTTAACAAGAAATATTCACTCTGTTATGCTAGGTCCGATTATTTCTTCCACTTTCTATTTTTTACACCATATCTTAAAACACCCATATACCCTTCAGCCAAATATTAGTTAAAAGTACTGAAAATATAATAGAAATGCATCCCTGTATTAGCTGTATGGAACTTGTACAAGAGTATAATTTTCCCTGCAGCTTCGACGGGAGAGGTAATTGTGCAAATATTGAACAGAGCTGCACAATAGTAGCATACCATTGAGATTGAGTTGCCCTGCGAGTCCTCAACATTGACTGTGGGTCCTCGTGGAGCCTCCTGCCATCAGGTCATGCTTAAGCAAGGAATTCTCCTCCTAGTTGCCACATACCATTAATAAGGCAGGTAATAAATTGCTATTCTTTATTATGGGAGGAATTATATGCTAATGTAAGGATTTTGTGCTTCGGTCATACAGGGCATTGGTGAAATTTCATCTTGAACAGCGTGTGCAACTTTAGTCTCTTTATTTAAGGATCAATGTAAGTGTTCTGGAAGCAGTTCAGAGGTAGTTTGTTAAATTGATATTTTGAATGAGAGGGTTTTCTTATGAGGCAAGGCTGGACAGACTGTGCTTGTTTCCACTGGAGTTGAAAAGAGAGATGGGTGACTTGATTGAAGTGGGTAAGAACAATCATGACAAGGTGAATGTAGAAAACTCTGGCTGAATCCAAATTCAGGATCCTGTTCAAAAATTAGGATTTTCCCCTTTAGGGCAGAGATGTAGATAATTTTTTGCACAAATTGCACGATTTTTTAAACTCTACCTCGGAAGGTCATGGAGACCAGATCATAGAGTATTTTTAAGGCAGAGGCAGTCAGATTCTTATTAATTAAGAGATTAAAAGATTATCAGGGGTTTCTGGAATTGTGAAATTTGAAATACAAATAGATCAGTCATAATCTTATTGAATGACAGAACAGTCTCATGGGGCTGAATGGCCTACAACTGTTCCCAATTCATATGTTAGAGATTCTCACAAGAAATGAAACTGACCTAAGCTCTGCTGTGCTGCCACATCTAGCCCTGGATTGTGATGGACAACAGCTAGAAAGAGGAGAAGGCTCCACACACAAACATCTCCATCCTCAATGCTGGGGCAGCTCGACGCAAAGAAACAAGGCTGAAGCATTTTCAACTGCCATTTGTCGCAAGGGCTGAGTGGGTGATCCATCTCAACCTTCCTAAGGACCCCGGTATCACTCCATGTGACAAAGAAAAATCTAAGGAACTGGATACTGCAAAGGCTATGACCCTGAAACATTCTGTCATATTCATAGACTGTGAGAAAAACTAAAAGATACTGAATTTTGTGGACACTTTCTGGATTCAACAGAATTTTTACAAAGGGAAATAGTTTCTGGAAAATGAAGTCAACAGTTTAATGTGGTCTATAATCCACCCACCAATTACTGAAGGTCAACTGAGTGGAAAAATAGCCAAGCTTTTACATTACATTATGGCCATGAAAGGTCAGAAAATCTGGCTTTGGAAAGATTATGAGGCCCTGTGCTAATCGTTTCCTAGCAACCCTTTCTGGTCTAGGTCTGTGTTTCAAAAACCTAGGTAACCAGAACTTTAAAAAAGTACAGAACTGAAAGTCTCTCTCTCCTCCTCTAGATGGAAATATTTCAGAAATCTGATAAAGTTTCCAATTCTCAGAATTTCAACTTACTTTTAAACCTCGAGAAACTTACAGGTGATACTTTGAGTAATCCGAAGATTTGCAGCCAGCCCAATTTCCATCTGAAATGAAGCTTGCTTGGAAGATCTTGCATCATATTACTGCTATCAGAGATTCGATTTCAAAAACAAGAAACAAAGTGGGTTGTGAACATTCATTAGATTCTATCTTTGATTTTTGAAATCATGGGCCAGAGTGTTCTTCTTTTGCCCTTTTCAGAATATCACCTTTGTTGAGTCTTTACCTTTTGTGTTTTGTGAGTACAACATAGGTTTATAAGAATGCTACCTGGATTTCAGGTGTTAAGTTAGAGGATGACATTATAAAAACAAGGTCTGTTTTCTCTAGAATTTGGAAAGTAATGGGGTGATCTAATCAAAAGCTTCAAAATATTAACAGGGAAAGGCAGGGTAGATAAAGATACACTATTTCCACTGATTAGAGATTCTAAAACTAAGGGGCAAAAGTCTGAGAATTATAGCTGGACCATTTAGGAGAGATGTCAGGAAGCACTTCTACATGTAAAAGATGGTACAAGCTTGGAACACTCTTCCACAAATGGCAGTTGATACTACATCAATTGTTAGTTTTAAATCTGCAATACATAAAACTTTTCTTAAACAAAGGTATTGAGGGATATGGACCAAAGGCAGGTATGCGGAGTCAGGCTGCAGATCATGCACAATCTCATTAAATGGCAGAACAGGCTTGACAGGCTGAATGACCTAGCCCAGTTCCTATATTCAGCAGCTTCAACACTCACTTGCTGAAGCACGGTGGTAGCAGAGTGCATCATCCACAACGTGTTCTGGAAAAACTTGCCAAGGTTCCTTTGACAGCACATTCAAAACTCTCAACCTTTACCACCTAGAAGGACACAAGCATCAGATCATCACCACCTGAAAGTTCCCCTCCAAATGACATATCATCCTGACCTGCAACTATATCATTATTATCAGTTTTCAAAAAGCAAGGACTCCCCTCTCAAAAGCACTGAGGGTCTATATGCTCCACATGGGCTGCAGAGGTTGAAGAAGTTGGCTTAATACAACTTTAAGGGAAATTTGGGATTGGTAATGAATGCTGACCTAGCCTGTGATGTCTACATTCTACGAAATAATAAAAAGAGTCCAACAATTTCAGACATTGAAGTCTGAGCCCATTCTGATTACGTTTTTTTTGTGTCGTATACTCATCTCATTTCCCAAATTGTTGTCTCCAGCCAAAGCTTTTGATTATGTTGCCATTCACACCCTGGAACCATTACTGCAATCATTACCACTCCTTTGGACTTTGGCTTTTGTTCCATTTTCATCACTTCATCTCTCCTGCACTATTCCCAGGTCTTCTGTTGCATTCAACTTTCCTTTCCCCTTCCCAAATCAGAAGATTAGCTCTGCTTCTCTTTGCAGATGCACCAGACCCGCTGAGTATTTCTAACACCTTTGGTGCTCATTGGTTTTGGGTGTACTGCCTATTGAATTAAATATCCTACCATACACTTAGACAAGTGAGCAATACAATGGCAGGCAGCCAATGCCCACCGAACCACGTCCCAATGAGCCAATTCGTTCCATAGACGAAGCACATCTTTTATCATAGGAAAACAGCAACTGGGGCACAGAACTACACAGATGCTGTGGACAAATGCATTATATTCTTGTTCATAATGTCATGTCCCAAAGAAGCAATATAAAAAGACCAGATGCAGAAAAATGACTCCAATGGGACCAAATGTCAAATGTGGGTTTTATGGAAAATGAATAAAGGACATTTTGTTCAAAAATTCTGAACAGGAACGAACACTAATGACTGAATTACTCCTCGCATTCAAGTTATATTTACAGTATCAACAGCAAGACATACATTCAAATGGTCATTAAATTGTAAAATGTTATGCCAGTGAAGGATATTGATGCAAGTGACAACACAAGTCATAGAATCAAATAATGATAAAGAACAGAAGGTCATTCTTGACTATACCCACCAGCCCTTTGGTGGAGCCATCCAATTAGCCCCATGCCCTTTCCTCAAAGCCATGCAAAATTTTCTCATTCAAGTATTCATCCAATTCCCAATTGAATGCATTGAATCTGCCTCCACCACTTTTCCAGGCATTGCTCCCCTGATCATTACAATTTATTGCCTAAAAAAGCTTCTTATCTAATCACTGATTCTTTTGCCAGTCACCCAAAATTTCATACCAGCGTTCAATATGGTAAATCTCAGTTGCACCATGGCATCCTTCTAGAAGTCTGATGCATATTAATGTAGACAATACTCCAGCTGCAGCCTAACCAGTGTTTTAAGAATTTTTTGCATAACTTTGTTTTGGTACAGTAGTCTCTGTTCAGTTAATAAATATCAAGGATCTCAGATGTATTCTCCTGTTTAAAAAAATCTTTAATTTCTTTTTAAAATTTGTCTGTACACCTTCATGTCTTTCTGTTCCTTTTAATATGTGTCATTAGATTAAGTTGCCTATCCTCATTATTCATTAAAAATACATCGTTCCACACTTCTCAAAGTTACAGTACCACGTGCTTGGTAATTTCATGAGTCTATCGACTC
Source organism: Rhincodon typus (assembly GCF_021869965.1). Classification (NCBI taxonomy): domain Eukaryota; kingdom Metazoa; phylum Chordata; class Chondrichthyes; order Orectolobiformes; family Rhincodontidae; genus Rhincodon; species Rhincodon typus. The sequence goes on from NW_025967512.1 coordinate 6,519, forward strand.
TCAGAAAGTCCAGCATTATTTCCCTCCCTTATTTGCTACATTTCAGTTAACCATTTCTCTCTTCACCGATACTGCCCAACCTATTGAATTCCTTCAGCATTTACTGTTTTATTTCAGTTCTCCTCTATCCACAATGTGTTGCTTTTAATTTAACCATTTAGCTGATTTCTAGCTCAAACAATTTTGGACACAAACTGCTATAACCCTACAATTCCATAGCTGCCACTCTTGCTTCTCCTTTCTACGATCAAACACCTTCTCAAAGTCCATATACAATTTCAATAGCATATCCCACACCAACGCATTGTGTTAGATCAAAGGTTTTAAAGCTGAGACACATTTTGGGGGACATGGGAGAGTAAGGTAAATGGTAATAACTACAAATTAGTTTGTTTAATTTACAAAAGTCTGTGAGCTGAACAGCCTTTTTTCTGAAAAATTCCATACTGCCAGTGGTTACTGCCCAGAGGTTGAAGGTTCGATCATATGATTGTTGGCTCAAGCCTCACACCAGTCTTAAGCACAAAATCTAGGCAGGTACTCCCAGTGCAGTAATACGAAAGCAAAATAGATGCTGGAAATCAGAAGCAAAACAGAATTTTCTGCTCTGCATAGAGGGCAAGCTGCATTCCCTGACATATCATCTTTCAGCTGACATAACATATCACCTGGCCTCTCAGGTAGACATAAAAAGTCCCTTGGCACAATTCAAGGAAGAACTGCAAATTTCTTTATTTAAAACAGATTTTTTGACCATGAATATGTTTTGTTATGCAAAACCTTGACATGTGCCGATTGATCGCTGCATTTCCACACTGCGGTATCTTCACATTAAAACTTGTTTAATTTGTTGTGAAGGACTTTCGGGTGCCCTGAAGCAGAGCAGATAGCAGAGTCATCCAACTATTCCTGACACCTCTGAGGCCCCTACACAGAACGTGTGTTATTTGGTTGCCTTCTCCACAGTACAGTGCTCTTACTATGGAATCTGAACATATGAACATAAGAACATAAGAACTAGGAGCAGGAGTAGGCCGTCCGGCCCTCCGAGCCTGCTCCGCCATTCAATAAGACCATGGCTGATCTTTTCGTGGACTCAGATCCACTTACCCACGTTCTCACCGTATCCCTTAATTCCTTTATTGGTTCAAAAAAAAAATCTACCTTATCTTTAAAAACGTTTACTGAAGTAGCATCAACTACTTCACTGGGCAAGGAATTCCATAGATTAACAACCCACTGGGTGAAGAAGTTCCTTCTCAATTCAGTCCTAAATCTGCTCCCTCTAATCTGGAGGCTATGCCCTCTTGTCCTAGCTTCACCTGCCAGTGGAAACATCCTCTCTACTTCTATCTTATCTATTCCCTTCATAATTTTATATGTTTCTATAAGATCCCCCCTCAATCTTCTGAATTCCAATGAATATAATCCCAATCTACTCAGTCTCTCCTCATAAGCCAACCCCCTCAACTCCGGAATCAACCTAGTGAACCTCCTTTGCACCCCCTCCAGTGCCAGTACATCCTTTCTCAAGTAAAGAGACCAAAACTGCACACAGTACTCCAGGTGTGGCCTCACCAGCACCTTGTACAGCTGCAACATAACCTCTCTGCTTTTAATCTCAATCCCTTTAGCAATGAAGGGCAAAATTCCATTTGCCTTCCTAATTACTTGTTGTACCTGCAGACCTACCTTCTGTGATTCATGCACAAGGACACCCAGGTCCCTCTGCATAGCAGCATGCTGCAACTTTTTACCATTCAAGTAATAATCCTTTTTACTATTACTCCTACCAAAATGTATGACTTCACATTTATTTACATTGTATTCCATCTGCCAGACCTTTGCCCACTCACTCAATGTATCTATGCTCCTCTGCTTCTATGCCGGTCTCTCATATTCTCAGTCACTGCCTGCAACCTTTGAACTTCTCACTAGTTATCGCTGAATTATCTAAGTAGCTGATTGAGAAACTTGTAAAAAACCTCTACCCCGTTGCTGTGAATGTTGCCACCTTCCAACTCTTGGAACTGTCTGCTCCGTAACTGTCTCATTCTTATAGAATGATGGAAATGGATTTCACCACAACCTAAATGCATTGTGAAATCAAATGAAATAAAGCAAATGGACCAAAATTGAAACCAGTGATTTGAAGACTTAGAAAAGTAAAGTGAAACATACATTTAGGGGAAGTCCTTAAACTGAGGAAAGCTTAAATTTGAAGATTTTTAAAAGGATACTTTACGAAGTATGCATGCCACCTTTTGAACGCTATCTATATTTTAACATGAAGACGATTTCTTGTGTGCAACATCTGAAATCTGTTTACATGGAACAGGGTTTTAAACAGAGGAACTCTTCTGCCATTTCTTGACAGTACTATAATTAAAAGCACAGGTTGATATTCTGCAGTGTCACTCACCATCAACTCGAGAATTAAAAATACTTGTATTTAAAGGAAAGGTAGTGCAGTTAGTACTAAAATCTCATTTGTTTCCTAGCAAACCATCATTAGAAACATCTCTCAACAGCAACAAGTGATATTGACTTTATGTATAAATGCATCATGAATGTAAATATATACATCTGACTCATATACAATCAGAAAGAATCTGATTCCCAATTTTGATTTGACACATAAGAAATAAAAGTTATGGAAATAAAAACTCTCCTAAATTTAGGACCAGTGTCTAAAATTGTTGAAGATTTTTGTCAGGGAACATAAATGTGACAGACTAACTTGCAACAAAGTACAATGTAAGACTTCACATATTTAAACAGTAATTTAAAAGGAGACCTTAATATTCATCACTTTCCTAATCACTTCCATACTTCTTACTCTCCGAGCTGTCACCTTCTGCCTCCAACCCTTCGTCTTGGACCTCAACATTTGCTTCTTCAGATAATTATTGAAGGCTGTTTTGAAAGCCTCGATTGAAGCTGCTTCCACCATCCTCCCTGAACGTACATCACAGCCACTCACCGAGTAATCTGCCGCCTTTATTGCTTTTATGATCTGATGGGATGCCTCCTAGGATATTAAAGGAAGCAGTTAAAGAGATAGCGGATGCATATGTAGTCATCTCCCAGGAGCTCCTAGATTGTGGAAAAGGTTCAGAGGATTGGAAAACTGTCAACGTTACACCTTTATTTAGAAATAAAAAGGAAGGAGACAAAAAACACATCTATAGGCCAGTTAGCTTAACGCCCGTTATTTGGAAAATTTTTGAGTTTATAATAAAAGAATGCAATTGAATGGCAATTTGAAATATGGTATACAATATGATCAGAGTCAGCATGGCTCTTGAAGGGGAAATCATGCCTGACAAATTTACTAGAATTCCTCAAAGAGGTAACAAGTAGGATAGATATTGAGGAAACAGTGGAAGTGATCGATTTGGAATTTCAGAAGGTGTTTGATAAGTACCTAATGTGTGGTACCTTAAGATAAGAGCCCATGGTACTGGAGGTGGCTATTAGCATGGATAGAGGACTGGCTAAACTATAGAAGAACAGAGGCGCCGTTTCAGGATGGAAAGCTGTAACTAGTGAAATGCCACAAGGTTCAGTGCTGGAACAACAAGTACGTACAAATGATTGTACAATAGACAAGTTTGCAAATAACAGAAAAGTAAGGTGAAGGCAAGTGCTGAGGATGACACAGAGTCTGCACAATGATATAGACAAGCTAAGTGAGTGGGTGAAAAATTGGCCTATGAAATATAATGTGGGAAACTGTAATGATTTGCACTTTGTCAGGCACAATAAAGGAGCTGAAATTTATCTAAATAAAGAAAGACTGCAGAAAGCTATGGAACAGAGGGATTTAGGACTTCTTGTCCATGAATTACAAAAGGCTAGCATCCAAGTTCAGCAAGTAAGAGAAGCAGCAAATCGAGTCATAGAATCATACAGCATGGAACTGGATGCTCCAGTCTGACTCATCCACACCAACCAGATATCCTAAAACGAACTAGTCCCATTTGCCTGTACTTGGTTCATATCCCTCTAAACCTTTTCTATCTATGTGCCCATCCAAATGTCTTTTAAATGTTGTAATCGTTAGCTTTTATATCAAACGGAATGGAGTAAATAAGGGTGGTTCTGCTAAAACTATATAATTCACTCATTAGGCTGGAATACAGTGGACAGATTTGCGCTCGTTATCTATGGACAGAGTTATTTTGGAGGCAATCCAGAGAAAGTTCACTGGCCTGATATCGGGTAGAGAGGGGTTAAATAGATTTGGCCTGTACTTGTTGGAGTTTAGAAGAATGAGAGGCAGAATGAAGATAGAGGGAGATGCATAATTATTGTTTCCCCACGTGGGAGAGTCCAAGACCAGAGGACATAATCTCAGAATGAGGGGTCGCACATTTAGGACAGAGATGAGGAGGAATTTCTTCTCTCGGTAGTTAAACTGTGGAATTCTTTACTGCAAATGGCTGTCAAAGCTGGATCATTAATTACAATCAAGGTTGAGATAGATGAATTTTTAATCAGGTCGGAAATGAAGGATCCTCGTAAAAAGGCAGGAAAGTGGTGTTGAAGATTATCAGATCAGCCATGATCTCAATAAATGGCAGCGCTAAATCAATAGGTTGAATGGCCTATTTCTGCTCCTATTTCTTATCTGAAATCACTTCTGGTTCTCATTCATTCTATCAACAGGAATAATTTCACCCCATCTACTCAGCTCAGATCCCTCAGATTTTTAACACCTCTATTTAATCTTCTTTTCTTCAGCTTCTCCAAGTAGAACTGCCCCTGTCTCTCCATGTAATCTGTGGAACTGAAGTTCCTCATCCATGGAACAAATCTTATGAATATTTTCTCTAAAATGCCTTCACATCCCTACTAAATCATGGTGCTCTGACTGGATATCATCCAAACTTTATATGGGCTGATAACAAAGTAGAAACGCAAAAAGTTATTTATAAAATACAGGATTCTCTTTGTTTTATTAACGCCTTTCTCAACCTGCCCTGTCACATTCAATGTTTGTGGCATTTATTTGTACAGTTCTCTCTGCTTCTGCAGCTCCTTTAGAATTCCCCCCACACTTTCCCAGATTAATTTTCATCTGTCCTCTGTCTGCCCATTCTGCCAGCTTCACTATGTCCCTCTGAAGTATAACACTATCCTCCTAACAGTTCATGATAGTTGCAAGCTGTGCGTCATTTACAAATTTTATACTTGTGCCTTGGCCAGAAATCAATATTATTAGCAAGCAGGGAAAGCAGGGATCCTAATACCAATCACTGGGGAACCCCATTATAACCATTCTTCCAATCCAAAAAGCAACCAAGCATCACAACTCAGTTTTCCGTTCCTCAATGAATTTCACCTCCATGTCGCTATTGTCCTTTCTATTTCATCTCATAACCACTGCCACTAAAATAATTATCCAATCATGCTTGAGGCACCATGTTGTGCACAAATAATTTCTAAAAGGGACTGGTGAAGATAGAAGGGTAGGTGCGGAGTCAGATGGATCAAGCCTGAATAAGAATTGTATTGATCTAGGATGTGATTTTGTCTTCATGCTGGTATTTTACTTGATGCAGGAATGTTCATTTTATCTACAGTAACATAGGAAACTGGGCATGGATACGGTGGTATTGAGGAATTGAAAAGACATTTATTGAAGCTAATTATACACAAAACATTACATTCCTTAGGGGCAGCATGTCTAGGATAGTATGAAGCAAGTGCTTTACATAAGCATTGCATGCTTTCACAGTAGCATGCCATGCTTCAGGTGATCAGAGTAAGATGATACACGAGAGTGATATCCCCTCAGGTCACATGCTATGATACATTGACGATATCATGAGTATGTCTCTCAAAGCTATACTGACATAGTGAACATACAAAACTACGTGACACTCTGCACTGAAAAATTAAGGATCTGAAGAATAATCAATTGTGACAGCAGAAACTGAATCATCCAACACATGTAAAGAAATGCACTACAGAGGGGGAACTGTTATATCATTTAACAATTGTTCTCTTTTCAACTTACAAATGACTTGATCATATATAGTTGTGACAACAGATTTTCCCATTGCTCCAAAAGATTGAAAAGCTTGCTTGGAGTAGTTGTTGCATGAAAACCTGCTCTGGAACTTATACCATGGTACACATGCAGCTGATATATGTTGCTTTCAACATAGTAGCTGGATGTGTCAAGTATGTGTGCAAGCAAACAAATAGTCTTTTCTCAGATTATTTTTAGTTTAAATAAAAAAAACTGCAAGTAATATCACTCCCCAAGTACTAAGTACTGAAACTTAAGTTCAGAAATTTCCTGCTGGTCACTGAATGGATTTTGTTCTACACTCAACTGCACCTGATGTTTTACTGGCTAACTCAGATGCACAAATAGTATAGACTTACCCTTGAAACTGTCTCTTACTTGCTGGTTTTAGTGATTCTGATCTGACAGTGAGCCCAACACTCAAATTCTACTTCTTTCTCCACACTGAGAAGCAGCCAAATGTGTCACATCAACACAATTGGTAATACAGTAACAGGTATTTTCTGACTCGATTATTTAAAATTAAGAAACAGCTCTTCCATGTTTTACAAATATTCTGTACCACAAGCTCAAATCCAACAAAGCAAATAAGAAAAGTAAGTTAAACTAATTTGAGAATAAGGATTAAAGTTTCATGTGAACACAATTAATACAATGTTTCAATTGTGGATGTGTAGAGGGTACTGGTCTGACAGCTACTATCCTCTTCAGTTGTGCTCTCCACCAATTTTCTCAACATTCACCTTTTCAACTTAATGTCCTGGTGAAGAGCAATGTACTGACATGGTTACAGTTGTGCAACATGGTGTCATGGAGAACAAAGAAAACAGTCACATTGCGGTCAATGCTCGAGGGAAACACAGCAAGCGATGCAATTACTATTAGCAAAACACTGCTGTAATTAAAAAATTAAAAGAAAATCTTGAGCTGTAATATTCTGCTAATTAAGCATCATAAATTTGGCTATTTTTGTCTCACTTTTAATTTTACAGATGCAGGGATATTCACACAAATGCAGTCAAGCAAAGCAAGTGAAATGTCAGTTAACACTAAAACGACATTTACAAAAGGATGGACTTCCTGCAGCTTTAATCAAAGGTTTTTGATAACAATGGTAGCGTTGAATTCAGTCATTTACTACAGCTGATATAATGATTTTTTTAAAATTAATGGAGATGTTTCAAGATTTGGTTCTGATGAATGGTTATCAAACTAAAATGTTAACCATTTCTCTATACAGGTGCTGCCAGATAAGCTGAAAATTCCAGTATTTATAATTTTTATTGCCAAATTCTAGCATCCACATGACTTTTCAGTTTATTTGTTGCTTTTCTGCAAAAAACTGGGCAAGTACTCCGTTAAGTATTGCAATTACAATTCATGGGTCTTTGTGTTCCTTTCAATACTTTGCACCTGTCGACAGAGGCATCTTTATCCATAATAATAACCAATGCTTCATCTGACCTAGGAGTGCTTGTGGAGGAGAGGTAATGCTCAGTAGTGATAACATCTCCCATTTTGATTAAGTCTGCTGACTGTTCTGAAAATTCAAAAGAAGCAAAAATCCAAATGACACTAATGATTACGAATCAAGTCTTGGGAGGTCAGAGGTTAAAGGCTTACTCTAGCAAACCTCAGAGGTGGCCAGATACGGATCTTTAAAATTATGCAAGATTATGAGAAAATAACTCGTGATAAGACTGATTCCACTGGTAAGCTAGGGGTGAGTAATTACACAAATAATTAAAATGGAGGTTAAAAAAAAGTTAAGAATTTAGAATTCTCTGCCATAAAGACATTGAAACAGAAAGCATAACTTTTGAAAAGTGGATGGCTGTTTAAAAAATAATACGGGCAGCATTCAGACTGATGGACAAGGTAGCTCATTACAGGGGTTGATGTTGCAGACATGCTTAATAGGCAATGTGGTCAGTTTCTATGTAGTCATTTTGTATGATTCTATAACATTTCAAATTTCACAAAAATTTTAACAATAAAATTAATTAGAATCATTGTACAGGTTTGACTAATTTGCTAAAGGAACCACCGAGGTATCGAAATTGACAGCAATTGACAACTATCCATGCAGTTCGAATTTCCTGCCCCTTTCCCATAATTCTTGACTTAACCTTCTCAAATTTTTATTTTACTTTTCCTATCACCTTATCACTGCGATGAACTGCACATCCTTCCTTCTTCAGTACTGCACAATATTTTAATCACTGCCTGTGACCATACTATGGCTTTTAAAACGAAGTGAGGTTGAGACAGAGGTGCCAAGTGATCTGCTTCAAGCCAATAAAATAAACATCTTGTGAGGTCTTGGTTTTTTTTTTAAAAGGTGGGACAAAAGAAGCAGTCTGAATGGGTGTGGTCAAGCTCCCACAGAACTAGGATTGTAGTTTTAACATTCAGTAGTTGTTGGGGATGTTAAAGCTGCTATGTCTCTGTCTCTCTCTCTCTCTCTCTCTCTCTCTTTGCTCCGGCTAAAAGCTTGGGTTCTCTTCCTGCTGCTGAAATTGCATGAGACAATCTTTGTTACTGCATTTGCCTTTGCCAAGGGTGTTCCTAAGGGATATCACCATATTGGAACAGTTAATGAGTAGTTTGTTATTTTGTTCAGACTTTGATAGAGTAACAGTTAAGCCTATTCTTTTATTCTATTTTATCTGTATCTTAACTATAGTGTATGAATAAAGCATGCTTTGCTTCAAGCCTGATACGGTGACCAACTGAATTGCAACCAGAACGCAACGCCTGGCACTTGTCTTTAAAATAAGAAAAGTTTGGGTCTAGGCTATCTCCTTAATATGTTTTGAGGTGTCTGGTCCATAACATGGCCTAACCAACAATATGCATGGGATTACCATTATCTCTTCAGATTTTGAAAATCATGCCCTGGTTTATAAAACTTGTGGTGTCATATATTTATTTTGCAGCATCTCCAACTTAACCTCCCATTATGCATGGTTCTTGTACTGTATCTATATACAAAAAAAATTGTTGCTTTTCTATTCATTTTTGAAGTCATGTCAGTTGATTTTCCCCAACACAAAATGCTTCACACATTTTCACAGAATGAAACTCATCTGGTATCCAGCTGCTCAATCCAAAAACTTCTCTATTTTCTCTTAGCCCCTTACATTGAAAATTAGCTAAATTGGCAGAAAAGCAAGTATTGTTAATAGGTGTAGTGAGAGCTCTATTTCTATCTTTTAATTAGCTTTTGATCACTTCAAATAGTAGACACCTTCATGTTATCAACAAGCTGCTGGTACATCACTTTGTGCCTTTTAGAAAACTGACAAATATAATACTCCACTGCATGGGTGATTTGTGTACAGCTGTTTGCTTATCTGCCTCTTTACACAAGTCTCAAACAACACCTTAAAACATTACAAATAACATTTCACTACAAACAGGGCAAAAAGACAGCAGCACTATAGGAATTAAATAATGAACTACTGCGGAATGTAAAAGTAGTATGGTTAAGTGTCCAAAGCCAACATTTGAAATTTTGCTTCAAGTTATATTAAAATAGGAGCAAGCAATTCCAAAAAATGAAATTTTAGTACCCAGTACAATAGAAACATAGAAGATAGGAGCAGGAGGACAACATTTGGCCCTTCAAGCCTGCTTGGCCATTCATCATGATCATGGCTGATCGTCCAATGCAATAGCCTAATCTTGCTTTCTCCCTATAACCTTTGATCCCATTCGCCCCAAGTGCCATATTTAGCCGGAGACAGCAAGAACTGCAGATGCTGGAGTCAGAGTCCATACAGTGTGGAGCTGGAGGAATACAGCAGGTCAGGCAGCATCAGAGGAGTAAAGAGTCAACGTTTTGGGCCTGGACTCTTCATCCTAATGCTGCCTAACCTGCTATGTTCCTCCAGCTCCATACTGTATCGACTGCTATATCTAGCCGCCTCTTGAATACATTCAATATTTTGGCATCAACTACTTCCTGTGGTAATGAGTTCCACAGGCTCACCCTTCTTTGGGTGAAGAAATGTCTCCTCATCTCCATCCTAAATGGTCTACCCTGAATCCTCATACTGTGACCCCTCGTTGTGGACACACCCCCCCATAGGGCGCAAGCTCCCTGCATCTACCCTGTTTAGTCCTGTTAGAATTTTAAATCTCCAAGAGATCCCCCCTCATTCATCTAAGCTCCAGCGAAAACAATTCTAACTTAGTCAATCTCTCCTCATACATCAGACCTACCATCCCCGGAATCAGCCCGGTAAACCTTCGCTGCACTCCCTCAAGAGCGAAACCATCCTTCCTCAGAAAAGGAGACCAAAACTGCACACAATATTCTAGATGTGGCCTCACCAAGGTCCTGTATAACTGAAACAACACATCCCTACTCCTATAATCCCAGCCCCTCGCAATGAAGGCCAACATACCATTTGCCTTCTTTATCACCAGCTGCACCTGCATGCTTACCTTCAGCGACTGGTGCACAAGGACACCCAGATCCCGCTGCACACTCCCCTCTCCCAATTTACAGCCATTCAAACGTAATTTGCCTTCTTGTTTTTGCTTCCAAAAAGTGATTAACCCAACATTTATCCAAATTATACTACATCTGCCACTGACTTGCCCACTCACCCAACCTGTCCAGATCATGCTGAAGATTTCTGCATCCTCATCACAGTTCACCCTCCCACCCAACTTGGTATCATCTGCAAACTTGGAGATGTTACATTTTGTTTCCTCATCCAAATCATTAATAGATATTGTGAATAGCTGGAGTCCCAGCACCAATCCCTGTGGCACCCCATTAGTTACTGCCTGCCAATTTGAATGCTGGAGGTGGGAAGGAATCAATTTTTTTAAAAAAAGCTTTCATATAATTTAAAATGCTGGAACTAAACAACTGGCCCAATACCATCTGTAGAGAGAAAAGACAGTTAAATGTTCCATGCATACAGCTACAAAAATCTCCACCAAGAATGCAAATATAAATCCAAAGTGTAAGGCTGCGCACAATATATTGACTGATTCTTATTCCTAACAAATCTGCCTTTTTTTTTCAAAATTCTCTGTCCTTAGTAAATATTACAACCATCTGTAGTTTGTACTGTTTCAATACAGAGTTTGGTAAAAATATGAAGTGACAATTTAACTTTCTAATGAATAATCTCAATTTAAAAATCATTCATTCTTGGATTATGGGCACCATTGTCAAGTTTGACATTTATGACTCAAACCCAATACACAGTTGAATGAATTGCTGGGCCACATCAGAGGACAGTTAGGTATCAAATAAACTGACGGAGGGGTTAAATTGTCAGCCAGAAAACATAACACAACATATTCCATTCATTAAAAATCCAATTGGCTCTATAGAACAATCCAACGGCTTCATGCTCACTTTTACTAGTACTGCCTTCCATTCTAAATAACAGTTAAGTTGGAGGTAACACAGTTTGTCTGCTATACTTGATGGACAGCAAACTGGACAAGTTAAATTGCCATCTCTTTTTAAAAAAAAACACAGGCAATCTCAATTTAGCAACAGACTGTCTTAGCAGCTGCATGTAGAATTTGAACACTGAGAAAACTGTGTTATAATGATGCGTGAAAAACTGACAGAAACCGCTTGAAGACTCAACATTGTCTAAACTCAGCAGAACTCTTTTTTTTAATGAATATTGACTGATTAGAAAGCCCAAGATAACTGTCACTCTGATGATAAACAGTACCTTAGTCATTCAATAACATGGCAATGGAAAATGATCAGTGCTATTTAGAACATAAGAACATAAGAACTAAGAGCAGGAGTAGGCCATCTGGCACAAAAACAAAGTTGCTGGAAAAGCTCAGCAGGTCTGGCAGCATCTGTGGAGGAGAAAACAGAGTTAACATTTCGGGTCCGGTAACCCTTCGTCAGAACTGATGGTGGCTGGGAAAACGTCAGTTTATATGCAGAAAATAGGGAGGTGGGTAGGGAGTAAACGATAGGATAGATCCCAAAGACAGAAAGACAGTTGGACAGACAAAGGAGTTGCTAACGATCAGGCTGGGAGGGTGAATAGTTGTTAATGGGGACTGTTAGTGACTAACAACAGGGGGTGTGTAGTGGCAGGCTATGTGGTAACAAGGCCTGGTGTGTGGGGTAGGGGGCTGGGACATGGGAGAGTTTAGGCCCTAAAATTACTGAACTCAATATGGAGTCCGGAGGGCTGTAGGGTCCCCAGGCAGAAAATGAGGTGTTGTTCCTCCAGCTTGCGCTGGGCTTCGCTGGAACACTGTAGCAAGCCGGAGACAGAGATGTTGGCCAGGGAACAAGGTGGTGCATTGAAGTGGCAGGCAACAGGTAGTTCAGGGTCTTTTTTACGAGCAGAATGTAGATGTTCTGCGAAGCGGTCGCCAAGTCTACGCTTCGTTTCCCCAATGTAGAGGAGACCACATTGTGAGCAGCAAATGCAATAGACTAGATTCTTGGAAGTGCAGGTGAAGGTATGTTTGGGCCCTTGGATACTGGGGAGGGAGGAGGTAAATGCGCAGGTGTTGCACCTTCGCCGGTTACAGGGGAGGGAAATATGTGTCTGGTGGTGGCATCTTGCTGGATGTGGCAGAAATGGGGTCTGATGATCTTCTGGATGTGGATGCTGGTGGGATGGTAGGTGAAGATAAGGGGAACCCTATCGCTGTTGCGGGAGGGAAGAGAAGGGGGGAGGGCAGAAGTGCGGGAGATGGGTCGGAACCGATTGATGGCCCTGTCGACAACGGAGCTGGGGAATCCTCGGTTGAGGAAGAATGTGGACGTTTCGGAGGCTCCCTTGTTGAAGTTGGCCTCATCTGAACATATGCGACGGAGACGGAGGAACTGAGAGAATGGGATGGAGTCTTTACAGGAAGTGGGGTGTGAGGATGTATAGTCCAGGTAGCTGTGGGAGTCGGTGGGTTTGTAATGGATATTAGTGGCCAGTCTATCCCCAGAAATGGAAACAGAAATGTCGAGGAAGGGAAGGGAGGAGTCAGAGACAGACCAGGTGAAAGTGAGGGCAGGGTGGAAATTGGAGGCAAAATTGAAGAAGTTTCCCAATTCTCGACGAGAGGGGGCAGCAGCACCGATGATATCATCGATGTATCGGAGAAAGAGTTATGGGTGGGGGCCATAATAGGACTGGAACAAGGAATGTTCCACGTACCCCACGAAGAGCCAGGCATAACTAGGGCCCATGCGGGTACCCATGGCAACCCCTCATACCTGAAGAAAATGAGAGGAGTTGAAAGAGAAGCTGTTGAGGGTGAGGACAAGCTTGGTCAAGCGGAGGAGTGTGGTGGTGGGTGGGGATGTTTTAGGTCTTTGCTCCAGGAAGAAGCAGAGAGCCCTAAGATCCTCCTGGTGGGGAATGGATGTGTAAAGGGATTGCACATCCATGGTAAAGAGGAGATGGCTGGAGCCGGTAAACTGGAAGCTTTGAAACCGGCGTAAGGCATCAGATGAATCATGGATGTATGTGGGTAGGGATTGGACCAGAGGGGAGAAGACTGAGTCAAGGTAGGAAGAGATGAGTTCTGTGAGGCATGAGCAGGCTGAAACAATGGGTCTACTTGGACAGTCCCGTTTGTGGATTTTTGGCAGGAGGTAGAAATGAGCTGTGCGGGGTTGGGGGACTATTAGCTTGGAAGCGAATGGGGGGAGATCCATAACAGTAGTGGATACAATGGCCTGATGTGCCATGGTCATGGTCCAGGGGAAGGTAGGAGGATGTATCTGAGAGCTGGCGCTCAGCCTCTGCAAGGTAGAGGTCAGTACGCCAGACAACAACAGCACAACCTTAGCGGCAGGCTTGATGACAAAGTTAGGGTTAGATCTGAGTGCATGGAGTGCAGTCAGTTCGGAGGGAGATAGGTTGGATTTGTTGAGAGGGGCAGTGAAATTGAGGCGACTGATGTCACGTCGACAGTTCTCAATGAAAAGATCGAGTGCAGGTAAAAGGCCGGAGGGAGGGGTCCAGGTGGAGGGAGAGTGCTGGAGTTGGGCAAAGGGGTCTGTGGGGGCAGGGAGAGGACTCTTGTCCAAAGAAATGTAGGCCTTCTGGCCCCTCGAGCCTGCCCCGCCATTTAATAAGATCATGGCTGATCTTTTTGAGACTCAGCTCCACTTACCCGCCCACTCACCATAACCCTTAATTCCTTTACTGTTCAAAAATTTATCTCGCCTTGCCTTAAACACATTCAGCGAGGTAGCTTCAACCACTTCACTGGGCAGGGAATTCCACAGATTCACAACCCTTTGGGTGAACAAGTTCCTCCTGACCTCAGTCCTACATCTGCTTCCCTTTATTTTGAGGCAATGCCCCCTAATCCTAGTTTCACCTGCTAGCGGAAACAACCTCCCTGCCTCCACCTTATCTATTCCCTTCATAATCTTATTTGTTTCTATAAGATCTCCCCTTGCTTGATAAAATGGCTGCTGATGATAAACATGATAGCCTAAGTGTTGGTGACTATCACAGCTCTTAGCTTCCAGATATGTTAAATCAAACTCAAATTCTCAGGCTGCCATTGTGTAATCTTAAAACTCACATTTGACGAATCATTAGTCCACCTCTGCATTATGAGTCCAGTAACATGAACACTGCACAGAGCCTGTAAATTAAGTGCTCGCTTTTCTTGCATTATCTTACTATCATGCTAACTCCAAGATGGACCTTGATGACCAATTTAGAAAGGTTAAAAGCTCTTTTGCTAAAAATAATTGCCTATAGACTATGTCTATTACCTTTCCATTAATAAATTTTACAAAGCCCAGTAGCATTAAGAATCTGAAGCAAAATAGAAGTCCAAAGTTCTGATGTAGGTTTGTAGTTAAACACAATTCTTACATTCTAAGCAACAAATTCTCCCACTCATCTCCCACTCTCACTGCCCACATTCACAGAAACACAGGCTGTAACAAGATGAAAAAGATGAATTGAAAAACAGAATTAAACAGAAAGGTGTTGAAGCTTTTTTTTTTAATATTTAAGAGAAGTTGATAGCCAGCAAAAAGAGCTATTAATCTACTTAAAGATGCAGTGGTCATTGATGTTTCCCTGTGCCAAATCATAGAACACACACAGCCTAATTAATTATAATTACATTTACCGAAGTCAGCAGTAATTGTTGAAAAAAAATACTTGAATGTGTATTCAACTTAAGATGAGTTTTTAATTTAAGTATAAATGTTAAACATTTTTAAGCTTCATAGTGAAAATGGTTTAATTATGTACCATACAATATCACTGTGGCTGTAATGAACTGCAACGAGCTGACACCACTTATAAATGTTTCTTAGTGGTTAAGTAAATGCAGCTAAGCCTATAGAATTTTTGCTAAGTTAATAAGTTAAGATGATAAGTTGATAATCCTGATTCAAATATAGACATTCCAAACAAAGTCTTGCATTAAATGCAGAGCATGTATAAAATGAAATGAGCAATTGTGGGTAAACTGACACAATTATACAATACTTCTGGACTTCTTCAACAATGGCTTAACTCATTTGTGTGTAATATTGGTCCCGTGAAGGCCTTCATGTAGAATTATCAAAAGTTACATTACTTTAAATAAGAGTCTGATTGAACTTCTTGTTTGAAAGCGAAAAGGCATCATTTTTAGAATCAAGTCACGTCCAACTAACCAATTAATGTGAATAAAGCCAGTTAATGGCAAGAAAGGGTCCAAGATATGTGGAATAAGTTGGATCAAAGAGATCCTTTACTATGACTTACCTCTGGCATCCTGATTGTTTTGCTGTCCTGCCATAGCATGGTCTGCAGCAATGAAATAAGAATAGAAAGGAAACACATATATGCAGTGTGTTAAAGCAGAAAAGGATAGGAGAGGAAAAGCATGCATTAGGAAAAATACAAACAGAAAAGTGAGAAGTTCTCTACAAGAGCAGGTGGAATTGGAATTGATAGCAGAAGACATTGTTGCACCTGGTACACCAGTTAAGTATTGCAGGAAGCATACTTCTGCCATCAGTTGACCATCATGGGTACCAAGCAGAAGTAAAACATTTTGTCAAAGTTAGAATGAAAAATTTATCAAACTACATTGATGCATCTACTGCCCTGTTCCAGACATGTCCTCTTCGAGCAAATAAAGTGAGAAACATTTAGCAAGAGAAAAACCATAGTCAGACTGCAGATTCAATCAGGACTAATAATTTCAAGTGGCCAAAACAATAAGCAAATTAAGGCAATTTCAATGCAACTTTCAAATTTATTTTAAAATGGCCACATACTTCAGTAAATTTTGTCAACCACTGATAATGACAGTAATGTTTTTCCTTATCGAAAGATGATAGAATTTGAGCTTTCACATCTGAGAGCTTAGCTTCAATACGATACACAAAGTAATGGCTAATGTAAAATATAAACAGATAATTTAGGAAATTCTCAGCGGGTCAGGCAGCATCAGTGCAGACAAATCAGTTTCAGGTCTGCGATGCTTCATTCGAATCAGGTGAAGGACCACAAATCGGAAATATTTATCCGAAATTTCTCTCTACCAATGCTGCCACAGCGCCTGAGAATTTCCCATTTTCTGTTTTTATTTCTTATTTCCAGCATCCATAATACTTTGCTTTTTTTTTTAAGAAAACGGTGACAAAATAATGGTTGTTAAAGGCCTTTCTTAAACTTACATATACAGGAGTCAATTCAGATGAATCATTTAGTCAATGTAACAGAATAGCGGTGCACTGCATGAGGTGCTACTGCAATAGTGCCGCAATTAATTGTATTCTATCCTCCGGAATAAGGTCAATGTCACATTCATTATGTATTCTCCATTTTTTTTTTCCTCTCTCAAAGACAGCAACTTATACTTGGAGTGCGTTCCACAGTCACCAACCACTTTCCAAGACTCCATTCAAGTAACCATCCATTAGGTACAAAGTCAGACTGGCATGGTTACCAACCTACATCCCCCACCAGAGTCATGAAATAAATTATGCCTCCTGTCACTATCACAGATATCAATGTACTTAGCACTGGATGGTAACTTTGTCTTATAAGGCTCTGGCAGTCATATCTTCAGTATTTTATAACAACAACTGTCTTATTTAGATTACGAGGAACATATAACCACCACAAAATAATTATACTATCTGACTGTAACAGCAAAACTATGTTCTACCTTTCAATTTACTGATGTGGCAAAACAATTGAAGTTGTCAAGAGTTAAATTTCAATTTTAAAAAATTAAGAACTAGTAATACGGTGGTTTATGAAAACACCAAATCATTCAACCAGATCTCCTCCATCCCCTGAACCAAAACTGCTCAGCAGTCATAAATCACCATAAAAATCTTTGTTCCAGCCTAAAAAGATTTGAGAACAAATGAGACACAAAGATCAAATTGCAACTTTCCCAGCAACAAGCCATGCTTATTCAAACCTTCATCACATCTCAGTGGTTAGTACTGCTGCCTCACGGAGCCAGGGACTTGGGTGACTGTCTGTGTGGATTTTCCAATTTCGCCCCGTGTCTGCATGGGTTTCCTCCAGGTGCTTCACTGTCCTTAGACAAGCAGGTTGGGTGGATTGGCCCTTCTAAATTGCCTGTAGTGTTCAGCGATGTGCAGGCTAGGTGGATTAGCCATAAGAAATGCAGGGTTACAGGGATGGGATGGGATGGGGTGTCCTTCAGAGGTTCAGTGTGGACGTGATGGGCCGAATGGCCTGCTTCCACACTGTAGGGTTTCTATGATTCAAATCTTACTTGTCCCAAGATTGATTAAGTTATAAAATACAAACCCTGTGTTCTTCATGGAACAATTTCAAATCTTTATACTTTTTAAAAAAACTTCCTACAGTCTCACTTCATCCCATCTCTCCATAATTCTGTTCAGTCTTGTGCCTCTTTCCAACCCCTCAGCCCTGAATCTGTGCTTTGGTGCCCTCTGTTCTCTTACTGATAGCACAGCCTCAACATACCTCAGTCCTAAATTCTGAAACTCCCTCCGTAAACCTTCTTGCTGTTTCCTTTGACCAGACCATGTGTAGACTGAGCTTGCATGTTGAGACCATGTGGTAATCCCAAAGCAGAATAAACCTCAGAAATTGCTTGGATGTTGAAAATTCAAATTGTGTTTAGAAGCCTCCAAAGAAGTCCCCAACTCAGGAGTTAGACTTGGAGGCTTCAGAATATTCTGACTGACTTCGCTAGCAAACGTTAGAGGAATTAAAATCCGTGCGAACTATTAAGCTGCCCTTTTGGATGGGGGAAACCACCAAAACCCGAACCTCCACTACCCCTTGGCCTCCACAATTGGATCTGGAGCCCACCAACCTAGCCATATGTACATACCAGACTCTTCCCTCATCCCCAGGCCAGAAACTCCCTTCTCCCCGCTAGACATGACGACTCCAGACTTCAGCAATCATCTAACTCACCGCCCCAGACTTGATCGCCTTCTTTCTGACCC